>NW_013565106.1:0-37500 GCF_000499605.1 Eimeria maxima | reverse complement strand
GGAGGAGACAGGAGACAGATAAGAGACAGTAGAAAGGAGACACAAAAAAGGGGACAAAAGAAAGGAGACAAAAGAAAGGAGACAAAAGAAAGGAGACAAATAAATTAAATGTCTACAAAAGGAGACACTTCCTGCAGCGAAATTCTTCCAGAAGCAGCAACAGCAACAGCAGCAACAGCAGCAGCAACAACAGCAGCAACAACAGCAGCAGCAACAGCAGCAACATAATATGTATGCTTACTGTTTATGCTTGGTGAGTAGATTAAGAATAGGAGACAAGAAGACAGCAGCAGCAGCAAGTGTCTCCTTTAGTGCAGCAACACCTTGACGTATTCGCCAAGGACGAGGTGTTAATGGACCTGTTGCTGCTATACTCACCTGCAGCAGCAGCAGCAGCAGCAACAGCAACAGCAGCAGCAGCATGTGCATATATACTGGCCAGCAGCAGCAACAACAACAGCAACGCCACTACCATGATCACAGCAGCAGCAGCAGTAAAACTAGCAGCAACAACAGCAGCACAAACACAACCACAGCAACAGCAGCGGCGCAATAAAAGCAGCAGCAGCAGCGACAGCAGCAGCAGCAACAGCAGCAGCAGCAGCAAGACGGACGGTGCAGATGTTGTTTTTTAAGCGGACGTAGATATGAGGAGGCCCTAAGGAGACAGCAGCAGCAGGAGACCGTAGGAAGGAGATAGCAGCAGCAGCAACAGCAGCAGCAACAGCACGACCAATAGCAACACCAGACGCGGCACCAACAGCAGCAACAGCACCACCACCACCACCAACAACAACAACAACAACAACAACAGCAGCAGCAGCAGCAGCAGCAGCCCTACCTCCTTGTTTATGTTTTTTATCATGTATTTTATCTATTGTTGTGTCTTGCTGCAGCAAGTGTCTCCTTTTGTCTCTTATTCCCTCCAGCACCAAATTAACTATTAAAGAACGGCAATATAAACGAGATGCATGCGTTGATACCTGCAGCAGCAGCAGCAGCAGCAGCAGCAGAAGCAGCAGCAGCAGCAGCAGCAGCGGCAACAGCAACAGCAACAGCAACAGCAAGAGAACATGCAGGAGTAAGAAGTACAGCAAGAAACAACAGGACGCGCAGGAAATAAACCGCTATCTAGCCGTTGCTGCAGCTGTTGTAGCTGCTGCTGCTGCTGCTGCTGTTGTTGCTGCTGCAGATGTTGCTGCTGTTGCTGCTTACAGACACTTTGGGCTCCGTAAAGTTGGCAGAGAATGCCACAAACCTCTCCCTGGCAGCAGCAGCAGCAGCACCAACAGAAGCACAGATAACAGCAACAGCAGCAGCACAGACAGCAGCAGCAGCAGCAGCAATGGTAGCAGCCATGTATTAACAACATAAATGAGGGCACCACAAGGAGCAGCACCACAAGCAGCAGCAGCAACAACAACAGCAGCAGCACGAGCAGCAGCAGCAAGAGCAGCAGCAGCAACTAGGAGAGCTTACCATGGAAGCGCTGCTACACCACGCGAGAGTTCCTTCTCCCCCCTGAGCAGCAGCAGCAACAGCAGCAACAGCAGCAGCAGCAGCCATGCAGTGCAGCAGCAAGACAACAGCAGCAACACCAACAGCAACAGTAGCATCAACAGCAGCACCAGCAACAGCAGCAGCAACAACAATAACAGCAGCAGCAGCAGCAGCAACAGCAATAGCAGCAGCACATCAACTAACCTGGCGACGAATGGCTCCCCAAGAACAACGCGTACTTCCTCAGTAACACGGCTGTAGCAGCAGCAGCAGCAGCAGCAAGAACAGAAGCAGCAGCAACAGCAGCAGCAAGAGAAACAGTATAAGAGACAGTATCTACAACTGTTGCTGCTGGTATGCTGCGTGCTGCATTCAGATATCCAACAGCAGCAGCGACAGCAGCAACAGCAGCAGCAACACCAACAGCAGCAACGGCAGCAGCAACACCAACAGCAGCACCAGCAGAAACAGCAGCAGCAGCAGCAGCAGCAGCAGGGTATACCTGCGTAGTGCTATATTCCATAGCAGCTCAGGGGGCCCCTTAACAGCAACACCTCCTTCTTGTATATCCGCAGAGACAACAGCAGATGCTGCTGCTGCTGCTTGTGCTGCTGCTGCTGCTGCTTGTGCTGCTGCTGTATCCCCTCTTGCTGCAGCAGCAGTAGCGGCAGCAAGATGAGGCTGTGGGGACAGCAGCAGCAGCTGCAGCTCCCTAGCTAGCAGCTCCTCTAGTCCAGGAGCACAGACACAAAACATCTGCAGTGTACGGTCACCTCTTACTGCTGCTGCTTCTGCTGCTGCTGCTGCTGTGTCTGCTGCTGTTACTTCTTCTTCTTCGTCTTCTAGATCTTCCTCCGCTGCTGCAGCAGCATTCATGCTGCTGCTAAACTCGCGACGCTGCTGCCACTGCTGCTGCTGCTGCTGCTGCGGCAGCTGCTGCTGCTGCAGCAAAGCTTTGCATGCTGCATTTCTGCTGCTGCTGCTGCTGCTGGAAATGGACGGGCCCGGTGCAGCAGCAGCTTTTGCTGCTGACGGAAAGCCTACAGGATAACAACATGCAGCAGCAGCAACAGCATGTCAGCAGCAACAGCAGCAGAAACATCAGTTGCACACACACACAGAAGCAGCAGCAACCGCAGCAACTGCTGCTGCGGAAGCAGCAAGAGCAGTAACGTCAACGTACCCCTATAGCAGCAAGAAGAGTAGGACCCTGAAACAGCTGCTGCTGCTGCTGCTGCGTATGTAGCAGCAGCTCTCGCTGCAGCTGCTGCTGCAGTCCGGCGAGCTGCTGCTGCTGCATGCGCTGTTCCCGCTGCTGGGTAGCAGCAGCAAATAGACCGTACACCCTGCTGCTGCTCCCGCAGCAGCAACTGCTGCAGCAAACCTCGCATAGTTGTAGGGGCCCCCAGGGGCCCCCAGAGGGATCTTAACTCTAAACCCTAAACCCTAAACCCTAGTGGTGTCTTCTAAGGTAGAAAAAAAGAAAATTGTATAACACGACATAATGCCAACCACTGTTTAGGGCTTAGGGTTTAGGGTTTAGGGTTTAGTGGTAAGGGTTTAGGGTTTAGGGTTTAGGGTTTAGGGTTTAGGGCCCCCTGCAGCAGCCCCAGAAGATCGTTACATCGAGCAGAAGAAAACTCTAATAGTTAAGAGATGAAACCCTAGCAAGAAATAAAGAAGATTAGGGTTTAGGGTTTAGGGTTTAGGGTTTAAGGTTTAGGGTTTAGGGTTTAGGGTTTAGGGACTGTCGAGACAACTGAATCGGCGGTCGGCAGCAGGGGGGTTTTGCCTTCTTCTTTCCTTTTTTATTCTTTTTTTCTTTTTTATTTAATTTAAATAAAATAAATTAAATAATTTATTTAAATATAGTAAATATGGGCTACTTAGCAGCAGCAGCAGCAGCAGGAGCAAGTGCAGCAGCAAGAGCAGCAGCAAGAGCAGCAACACACGATGAAACAACTTTGCACGGGCAATGGGAAGGTTGCTGCTGCAGTTGCTGCAGTTGCTGCTGCTACAACACCAACAGCTGCAGCAAGACAGAAGCTGGTGACAGCAGCGGCTGCAGTAGCAACAGCAACAAGGGCATTTACGACTGCAGCAGCAGGAACAGCAGCAGCAGGAGCAGCAGCAACAGCAGCATCAGCAGCAGCAGATACGGGCACATCTTCGGGAGGAGCAATCCTTCTGCCGCAGCATAGAAGTAGCTGCGGGAATGAGCAGCAGCAGCGACAGCAGCAGCAACCACAGCATCGGCAACTGCAGAGTTGGCAGCAGCAGCAGCAGCAACAGCAGCAGCAGCAGCAGCAGCAGCATCGTGGTCTCATCCAAGTTGACTTGGAGAGCCGAAAGGGGCAGAAGCTTATCCGCTCTGTTGGTGCTCTTATGCTGCAGAGGAAACGGCAGCAGCAGCAGCAGCAAAACTTGCAGCAAGGGCAGCAGCAGCAGCAGCAGCAGCAGCAGCAGCGAACTCCAAGAGTGCCATTTACACCTCGTGGGCGTTTTTCAGGCGTCGTTCGAGCAGCAGCATCAGCAGCAGCAGCTGCTGCTGCTGCTCCAAGTGCAGCAAATGCAGCAGCAAATGCAGCAGCAGCGCCAATGACTGTGCTACCAGGAACAGCAGCAGCAAGAAGAGCAGCAGCAGCAGCATTTGCTGCTGCTATGCCCGCAGGTTTATCTCCTCTAGTAAAGGCTGAGGTGTCAAGACACTGCATGGCTGTCTTGCTGCAGTTGCTGCAGCAGCAAAAGGCATCTACTGCTGCTGGTGCTGCTGCTGCTGGCTCTGTTGCTGCTGCTGCTGCTCCTAAGGGGAGTGTATGCGAGGTAGCCCGCTTCCCGCTGCTGGGGGCCTTCCTGCATGATGTTGCTGCAGCAGAGCATCAGCTGCTGCTGCAGCAGCAACAACAGCAGCAACTCAGCAAAGGGGCAACAACAAGGAGGAGCAGCAGATTGCTGCAGCTACAGCAGGAGCTGGAGATACACCGCAGCAAGTTCTTTAGTGAGCAGCGCAGGAACGACATCGAAGGGATTCAAGCAGCAGCAACTGCAGCAGCAACTGCAGCAGCAACTGCAGCAGCAGTAGACGCCAGCACCGCCGGAAGCAAGTTGCTGCCAAGGCCTCTCTGTTTGCTGCTGCAGCAGCTGCTGCGGCGAGCAGCAGCACGAGCCTCCTTAGGAGACATCGACCATTTGCTGCAGCTGTACGTGACCAGTGGTCAGCTGCACCTCTTGCATGCAGCACAGTGCAGCAACAGCAGCAGCAGCAGCAGCAAATCCCTGCACGCAGCAGAGGGAGACACCTCATGGCTGCACGAAGCGTTTGCGCCGGACGTGCTGCTGCTGCTGCTGCAACGAACGCTACGACTCCTGAAGAAGCAGCAGCGGCAGCAGCAGCAGCAGCAGCAGGAAGAAGTGCCACCGATTCAACCAACTGCAGCGCGTGTTGTGCTGCTGTCAGCTGCAGCAGCACGCACATGCAGCGATCTGGCAGCAGCAACAGCAGCAGCAGCAACAACAACAGCAGAAACTGCAGCAGATGCACCATCTTTATTGGCAGCAGCAGCAGCAGCAATAGCAGCAGAGCTGCAGCAGCTGCCGCTGCCCACTAAAGGGGAACCAGCAAGAGACCCAACTCTCCCTGCAGCAGCAGCAACACCAGTAGCAGCAACAACAGCAGCAGCAGCAGCAACACCAGCAATAGCAGCAGCCGTGCCACTGGACACTGTAGATGAAGCAGTGCTAGGAGCTCCTACAGCAGCAGATGCTGCCGTTGCTGCTGCTGCTGCTGGTACTTCTGCTGCTGCTGCTGCTGCTGCTGAAGGTTATTATGCATGCAGCACTCGCCACGGTCGCCAGGTGCTGCGTCGCTGCTGGCGCCTGTTGCTGCAAATGCAGCAACTGCAGCGGGAGCAGCAGCAGCAGCAGCGGACCCTTCTTCCCCGAGTGTCACCGCTGCAGCAGCAGCTGCTGCTGCTGCAGCAGACAGGAGACACAAAAAAGGTAAGAGGGAATCTCTTTGCTATGCCGCTGCCGCAGCTGCTGAAGTTAATGTACACAGTCATCAACAGACTGCTGGGGCAGCAGCGGAAGCAGCAGCAGCAGCAGCAGGAACAGCAGCAGCAACAACAACAACAGGAAGAGCAGGAGGACCAGCAGGAGCAGCAAGAACAACAGCAGCAGTTACAGTTACAGCAGCAACAGCAACAGCAACAGCAGCCGCACCAGCATAACGAAGTGCAGCTACACAACCAGCCGCAGCAGCAGGAACAGCAGCAGCATGAGGAACTGCAACAGCAGCAGCAGCAGCCGGTTGCAGCAAAGGGGCTAGGGCGTCGGTTGCTGCAGCAGCGTCTGCTGCAGCAAGACACTAAAGGAGAGAAGCATCGACTGCAGCAGCTCCCGCAGCACATGCTGCTGCTACAGCGGCAGCAGCAGCAACAGCTGCTGCTGCTGCTCGCGGCCCACGTGCTGCTGCTAAAACTGCGCAGCAGCAGCAGCAGCAACAGCAGCAGCCGCCCACCGAAGCGGCACCTCGTGTGCTGCGTCCATGCCCTATCCCGTCTACAGCGTGCTGCAACACAGCAGCAGCAGCAACAGCAGCAGCAAGGGCAGCAAGCTATTCCAGCAGCAGCAGTAGCTTATATTGGTCCCCTTAGTTTGCTGCTGCTGCTGCAGCTGCCGCAGCAGCAAATACGTTCGTTGTCTCTAAAACACTTCGTGTGTCTCTTCGATGCTGCTGCGCATTTGCTGCCGCTGCTGCTGCATTTGCTGCAGCAAGCAAGCATACAAACCGCATGCATTACTACTGCTGCAGCACCGGCACTCTCCATACCTGCTGCTGCTGCTGCTGCTGCTGCTGCACCAACCAGCCCAACACCAGCTGCTTCTGCGGCACCAGCCCTCTCAGCACCTGCTGCTGCTGCTGCACCAGCACCAGCTTGCTCAGCACCTGCTGCTGCTGCTGCTGCTGCTGCTGCAGCAAGCGAGCTGGCAACAGCGCAAATTGTGCTGTACAGACACCTTAAGGAGCTGCAGCAAGTTGCTGCTAGTCTCCTAAGTGTATGTGTCTCCTTTGAGCAGCAAACCCTTCCCCGTGCTGCTGTCCCTGCATTAGGTGCAGCAGCACGCAGCGTCCTGCAGCAACTGCAGCACCAGGCGCTGCTGCTGCAGCAGCAGCCACAGCAGCAGCATACAGGTGTATATGCAGCTCTATCTCGTGCAGCAAGAAGGAAACTTTGTGGGTCTGCTGCTGATGCCCTGCAGCATCTGTTTTGTGCTGCTGATGTTGCTGCTCTTGCTGCTTCATACGAAGAGCTTGTTGCTGCTGCTGCTGCTGCTGCTGCACCTAATGCAGCAGCAGCAGCAGCAGCAGCAGCAAAACCTGGCTATTTAACTTAGTTAATTTCTTTAGACGTGACGAAGTGCATCACCCGTAGCCATCTCTAAGTGTATCTATAAGGTGTCTCCCTCCAGCAGCAAGAGCAGCAGCAGCAGCAGCAGCAAGAACAGCAGCAGAAAAGAGACACACGCGCTGCTGCTGACAGCAATAAAGTAAATAGGAGTTTTATTAATTCTATACAGGAGGTAAAAACCCTAAAAAAGAAGAAGAGGAAAAGAAAGTTATTAACATAAAAACCCTAAACCCTAAACCCTAAACCCTAAACCCTCGATAGGCAGAGATGACAATTGCCTAGGAGGGTTTATATAACACCTTCCCTCCTGCTAGCGTAGCCCCACAACTGCTGCTGCTATACTGCAGCACATTCAGTTGCTGCTGCTGCTGCTGCTGTTCCTGCTGCTGCTGCTGCAGTGGTTAGCTGCTCCCGTGATTGCAGCTGGTGCTGCCTCTTGGCACTGCTCCCGCTGCTGCTGTTGTTGCTGTTGTTGTTGCTGCTGCTGCTGCATCTACAAGTGCTGCTCCAGCTACTACTACTGCTGCTGCAGCTATAGTCAATACTGCTGCTGCTGCTGTTCGCGCTGCTGCTGCCGCTGCTGCTGCTCGTATTACTAGAGGTCTATAACCTTCCTAGCAGCAAATAGGGCCTCAAGGGCCTCCTCATCAATTCTTTGTGCGAGGCCCTTCCCTTTACGCTCAAGAGACAGGCGCACAGACTCTGCTGCCTGCAGCAGCAGCAGCAGCAGCAACAACAACAGCAGCACCAGCAACAATAGCAAAAGCAGTAGCAGCACGAGGAGTAGCAGCAGGTGCAACAGATGGATTAAAACAACGGCAAAGACACAACAGCAGCAGCAGCAGCAACAGCACCAGCAGCAACAGCACCAGCAGCAACAGCGGCAGCAGCGTAGGGTTTGGGTGTACGTACACTCGCAGCTGCAGCAAGGGCAGCATTGCGTTGCTGTTGAGGACGGCGTCTGTATAAAAAAAAAGGACACAAGAAAGGAGACACAAGAAAGGAGACAAAATACAATAAGGAGACAGTAAAGGAGACAATAAAGGAAACAATATAGGAGACAATAATGAGACAAAAAAGGAGACAAAAAAGGAGACAAAAAAGGAGACAGTATATATACCTTTTATTAGGATTAAGTAGTTGTTCTTTTTCTTTTTGTTTTTTTTGTCTTAGTCTTCTATGTACCTCAGGCATTATATCCTTTGTTAGGTCGTCCCTATTAGCAGCACATGCATGCAGCAGCAGCAGCAGCAGCAAATGCATGAACCAGCAGCAATAGCAGCAGCAGCAATAACAGCAGCAGCAGCAGCAGCAGCAGGCGTACCAGATAAGTGCCTTAGTTTGTCTTTCTTCCTCATTAAGAAGCATATCTGCTACTGTATCATCATCATCATCATCTTCTTCTTCTTCCTTTTCCCCCTGCTGCTCCTCATAGTCAGCAGCAGCAGCAGCAGCACCTGTTGCTGCTCCTCCTGAGGCTGCATGCAAAAAGTAAGCTTCATCGCTGTTTGCTGCTGCTGCTGCTGTTGCAGATCCTTGTGTCTCCTCAGGAGGCAGCAACTCATCAGCTCTTGCCTGAGGAGACACCGCAGATATGGACACAGATGCATGCAGTACAGCAGCAGCAACAGCAGCAACAGCAGCAACAGCAGGAGCAGCAACAGCAGCAGCAGCAGCAGCAGAAAAGTAGTGGATCCTTACCCTGACAGATCTGAGGAGATCAGCGAGAGGATTTTCGCTTTCTGTGATTCGCACTGTCTCCTCTTCTCCCTCTGCTGCTGCTGCTGCTGCTGCACCTGCTGCTGCTGCTCCTGCTGCTGTTTGCATGCCTTGCTGATTGTCTCCTGATGCAGAGCCTGTTTCTTTCGTGTCTGCTGTGGAGCTGTCTCCTCCTGCTGCTGTTGCTGCATTTGCTGCATCTCCTGCACCTGCTGCTCCTGCTGCTGCTCCTGCTGCTGCTCCTGCTGCTGCTGCTGCTTCTTCTGGATTAGAGGTACTAATTGTTTGGACTATCCAACCAGCTACAGACAAGATGTCTCCTGAGGAAGGAAGCTGTAGCGCAGCAGCAGCAGCAGCAACAGCAGCAGCAGCAGCACACGAGATACAGCGATGAGACACTAAAAGGAGACACTAAAAGGAGACACTAAAAGGAGACAGCTAACTAACCTCGTTGCAGACAGCATCGTTGCCAGCACCAAGAGGCAAAGGCCTCCCCTCTGTCTCCTTTTGTCCATCTGTTGCTGCTGCTGCTGCTGCTGGTGGCTCTGCTGGTTCATCTGCTGCCTCTGTTGCTGGTGTTGCTGCACAGACAAAAGGAGACAGCAGGCAACTAGGTAAATAAAGATAAAAGAACAACATTGCTGCTGCCTCTTGCTGCTGCTGCTGCTGCATCTTGATGCTGCTGCTGCTGCCTGCTGCTGCTGCGCACCTGCACTTCCGTCTTTGAGTTGAAGTGTCTCCTTCTCTGCTGCAGACAAAGAGACACACAAACACAAGCAGCAGCAGCTGCTGCAGCACGAGAAGCAGCAAACAGCAACAGCAGCAACAAACAGCAACACAGGTGCAGGAAACAGCAGCAACACAATAATAATAACATTTTATAAATTCTTACCATCTAATATCTGTGGTGGTTGCTGCTGCTGCTGCTGCTGCTGGTGTCTCTTTTTAGTAAGACGACAAGGAGGAAGAGGGAGAGCAGGCAACTGCAGCAAATCTGTCTCCCCTAGTGCAGCAGCAGGAAGCTGAGCAACTGCTGTCCTCTTGAATTCATATAAACGTTTAGATAATGTAGGGGACGATATACGTACTGCCTAAGAAAATAAATAAATAAATAAATAAATAAATATATAAATAAATAAATAAGGAGACAATTAAAAGGAGACACATAAAGGGAGACAGGAAGCGGGCAGGAAGGAGAAAGGAAGGAGACAGGGAGGAGACAGGGAGGAAACAGTGAAGAAACAGAAGAAAGGAGACAGAAAGGAAACATAAAGGTGACACAAGGAAGGGGACACAAAAGAGGAGACATTAATGAGAAAAAGGAGACAGCAAAGAGAGAGAGAAGAAAGGGGACAGGGGAAAGGAGACAGTAGGGAGAGAGAAAGGAGACAGTAAGGGGACAATAAGGAGACAAAAAAGAAAGGAGACAATAAGGAGAAAAAAGGAGACAAAAAAGAAAGGAGACACTTACTGCAGCAACTTGTTCTGCATCAACATGTACTTCATGATAACGAGCAGCAATTAGCAGAGCAGCACCACATAAACCCATTGGTCTCCTTCCTGTTGCAATCCAGTCCCTCTTCATTGCCTGCAGCAGCAGCAGCAGCAACAGCAGCAACAATAGCAGCAGCAGCAGTGAAGATAGCAGCAGCAGCATCAGCATCACCACCACCGCCACCAAACAACGACAGCAACAGCAAGAGCAGCACCACCACCACGAGGCACCATCCCTCTCCCCCACCACCAAACAGCAACAGCAACAGCAGCAATAACAGCAGGAGCAGCAACAGCAGGAGCAGCAGGAGCAGCAGGAGGAGTACCTGTACAAGTCTAACAGCAGTCTGTGCTATGATTTGTGTTTTATCATTAAATTTTAATTGTGATGCAAATCGATCCAAATATAAAGATGGATCCACATGAGGTACTTGGACGTGTAGGACACGTAATAACTTTATAAATACCTAAATATATATATATATATATATTGTAATAGTAGCAGCAGCAAATGCAGCAAATGCAGCTAATTTGGATATGGATAGGAAGAGGAAAAACAGACAAATTCAACAAGGGGTCATAAGATAGGGGTATCTATAGTGGCTCCTGTTGTAGGTACAAAGGTGGAGGTCAAGGGAAGATGCTGCAGCAGCAGCAGCAGCAGCAACAGCAGATGCTGCTGCTGCTGCTGCTGCTTAAGAGGAAGTAAAAGAAGCAGAGGAAGTAATAGGTTCTTACCTGGCCCAGAGAACGGACACTGACTCTGCAGCACAACAGCAGCAACAGCAGCAACAGCAGCAACAGCAGCAACAGCAGCAACAGCAGCAGATATATTATTACCAAGGCCATGCCCCCTCCAGCAGATTCAGTGAATTGGAGTCCCTCAACAATTCCGCTCTCCTCTAGGACAGCCCCACACCTGTGCATGCATGCATGCACAGCAGCACAATATAACAAATGCATGCATGCATGTATGCATGCATGCATTCTGCTGCTGCTGGTGTTGCTATTGCTCCTGCTGCTCCTGCTGCTGCTGCTGCTGCTGCTGCTGGTAGGAGAGGGGTACCTAACCTGCAGCAAGTAAGTTCCCCCTTATGCTCGCTGCGCTCCAACTCATCACTGCCGCAGAAGCGGCAAGTCTTTGGGTTACTCATTGTGGTGTATCCTCAGCTATACAGAATACTCAATGCCTGTTGCTGCTGCTGCTGCTGCTGTTGTTGTTGTTGTTGTTGTTGTTGTTGCTGCTGCTGTTGCTGTTCCTGCTGCTGCTGCAACAGTCTCTCCCTCTGTTCTCGTCCTTCTTCTGTCTCTTTTAGGTATAATAAAGGGTCTTCTGTTTCCTTAATGAGACCTCGGCGCCCCCCTTCTTATGAGGCTTAGGGTTTAGGGTTTAGGGTTTAGGGTTTAGGGTTTAGTAGGAGGGAATTTCTTTCTTTGTTTATGTCTTTTCTTTCCGTTGCTGCTGCAGTGTCTTCTTACTTACGAGGCAGGAAAACGCATGCAACGGATTAGGTATAACTTGGAGCTTGGCAGAAGGTACTGAGGGCCCCCCCCTCTTTCTCCTTGAGAGGCCCCCACTCCTTATCCTCGAACGCCCCCCTTCCCTTCTCCTTATGGGGCCCCCAGGGAAGCAGAGGGGCCCCAGGAGGCAGCAGCAGCAGCAGCAGCAGCACTTGTTGTATTGTATGCACTGAGCTGTCACTACCGCAAAACAGGAAAGGTAGTCCCGCGTCTGCTGTTGCTGTTGCTGCTGCTGCTGCTGTTTCTGCTGCTGTTACTCCTACTGCTGTTGCTATTGCTGCTGCTGCTGCTGCTCTACAGTCGCCGCTCTCTGGTGAGCGCTGGGGGCCCCGCAGGCCCTATCTACTGCTTAACAGTGCTGCTGCTGCTGCTGCTTCTTTATGATTAAATAAAGAATATAAGGAAATAAAATACTTTGCATGCAAATTAAATTATTAATTAATTTTATTTTTAATCCCTGAGGAAAATTATGCTGCAGCATGATGCCCCCTAGCAGGCAACCGTTGCCTTGGGGGCCCCCGGGGTTGGGGGCCCCTGGGGGGCCCCCAAGAGGAGCCTCAAAAAGGGTACTAAAGCCTGTTAATAAAACATTTTATCTTTTTAAGGATATTTATCTTAATAATAGGGTACCTATCTACTATAGAGTAAGAAATACCCTTGGGGTGATGTGCCTATACACCTCAACTACCCCACTACCACCACCTGCAGCAACACGACTGCTGCAGCAACTGCCCCCGTGTCGCCCCTTGCTGCTGATCCGTATCTAGTTCGTTGCTGCTGCTGCTGCCCCCGCTGCAGCAACAGCAGTGCCTAGTCCCCTAGCTCTTTGGATGCTGCCCCGCTGCTGCTCCTAAGGCGCTATGGCGCTACTAAGAGGGACCCATTAGAACCCCTGCAGCAACGGCAGCAACAGCAGCAGCAGCAGCAGCAGCGACTGCTGCAGCAGGAGCATCCTTGCCCCTCAACAATGCAATGTAATGCTGTACGTACACCGTAAGGGACGTAACTAAAACACAACCAATTGTTTAATTAAATAATTAAATTGCCTAGGAGAGCAGCAAAACAAAAGAGAGAAAGAGCACTTTAGTAGTGCCCTGTTTTCCTGTTTCTCTCCTGTCTTATCAGTCTTCCTGTAAGGGAAAAAGGAATCAAAATGGGGCCCCCATGGGGCCCCTGTGATTCCTTTTCCCCCCAAGGGGGGCCCCACTGTGGGGACGCACGAAGGAATCCCCACTGTGAGGAACTCCAAAGGTGTCCCCTCTATAGGGGCCTCCAAGGAACCCCTACTGCGAGGGCCCCCCATGGGGCGCAACGTGAGGGCCCCCCATGGGGCCTCCCATTGCGAGGGGCCCCGTGGGGCCCCTATGGGGGCCCCTAATTAACCCCCACCGTGCCCAAGCTTTTGCTGTAAGTGGCATAATTCATTTAGATGCTCTTAGAGAGCCATGCGAATCATTCGGATACTGCTGTTGCTGTTGTTGTTGCTGCTGCTGCACCAGCAGCAGCAACAACAGCTGCTGCACCAGCAGCAGCAGCAGCAGCAACAGCGATTGGGGGAGCTGCAGCAACGGCTGCTAGCAGCAGCAGAGGTTGTCTCTCGCCCCACATACTTATCTACAAAAGAGCATGTTGGATATAACGGCATTTCCTATTCTTCCTGCTGTAGCACGAACAACAGCAGCAACAGCAGCAGCACCTACTGCTGCTGTTGCTGCTGCTGCTGCTGCAGGAGATGATTATACACCGAGATCCGGCTGTTGGGCATCATTTTTTTGTGCAATAATTTGGTAAGACACACCCTTATGCAGGGAGCCATGAATAATAATTAAGGAGACACATAGTAGCAGCAGAGACACAACAGCACTACCTGCTAGCAGCAAAGCTAAACAAGTGCTGCATGCGCATGCAGCACCTTGAAAACTCTTCTTAGGGATTGTTGTGTCTCCTATCTGTACACAGCAGCAGCAGCAACAGCAGCACCATAAATACAGCGCATGCAGAGACAACACGCACAAGGAGACAAAAGGAGACACAAGGAGACAGTAAAGAGAATAAAAAGAAATAAAGAAAAGATACAAAAGTTATCTAATAAAAGGAAGAAAATAAACAACAAGAATATCCATGACACCCAAACTGTTGCTGCAACAAGTACTACTACTGCTGCTGCTGCTACTGTTGCTGCTGTTGCTGCTGCTGTTGCTACTGACTGACCTGTACTTCTCCCTTGATGGATGCATAAGAGCATAGAGCAGCACATACAGCTGCAACAGCTAATAGTGTAGGATTAAGAATAGCACATAAGAAGGATAAGACAAAAAATATACAAAAATAATTCGTCATAAAATATTTTATATTCCTCTCTATACGATCTACTGCTGCTGCTCCTGTTGATGGACGACTAAATGCAGCAGCAGCAAAAAATTCAGGCCAAGGAGCGCAGCGGCTTAATACAGATCTATGCAGTGCTAAATATACACCATGAACCTGCAGCGGCAGCAAACAAGACAAACAATTAAGGAGGAGAGCAACACATAAGGATAACAGCAGCAGCAGCAGAACAGGAAGAGAGCAACAGCATCATCAATGGGGAGAGGCAGCAGGAGAGGAGAGGAATAACGCAAATAGAGGAAAGGGAAGCTTCCATGCGGCACAACAGCAGCAGCAGCAGCAGTTGTAGTGTACAAAATGTTCTGTGCTGCGTGCAACTCTTTAGCCATTATAAATAAACGTGCAGACACTCGCGTGTAGGCAGCAGCAGATGAAGACAAAGATATAAGGAGGACAAACAGCAGCAGCAACAGCAACAACAAACAGATTACGCCACCCAATAGAGGACGCGCCGCGTTTTATGCTGTCTAGTAAGGAGGGAAGGAAAGAGAAAGGGGGAACGAGGGAACGCGAGGAAAATGCGTTAGTTAAATAAATAGAGGATCACCTGAGAAACAGCAAACTTAGCTCCTGCAGGACTCTTCCGGCTGTCTAATGTGCCGCTTAGTTCAGAAGCAGAGGGAGGACTGCCGCCTAGGCAAACTGTTGGTCTACTCTCTGGCTGCTGAGGAGGAGATGATATATTGTCTGCTGCAGATTGCTGCAGAGAAGTATCTGTTGCTGCACTTGCTGCAGGAGAAGCGGAGCCAGAGAACATAGGATGCTGCGGCGCGTCGCTGGCGTAGAAGTCATCTAGGGCAGAGGCGGACTGCGTAGCCGCAGTGCTGCTGCCGAAGGTATCCATCATCATCTTTATGTTGCATGCAAAGAGAAAACAAAGTAAATACAAAAAAAAGAAGAAAAAACAAGGAAAAACAGATTCAAATGATCTGATTTCCTCCCCGACGCCACGGATGACGAACGGAAACCGGAAACCTACTTCGGGTGTATGCACAGCTCAAACCCACCGGAAGATGCGCCTCCTTGATATTTATAATAATTCAATTCGTATATTGTTAAAGAAGGATAATAAAGACTTAAAGCTACCCATTTACCCAACTAGTGCAGAGAAGAGCTGTGCAGCTGCCGCCGTCCCGCCGGTCAGACTCGGCAGCATGCTTACTGCTGGGGTGTCTGTGCACTTTCTGTTGCCATTACATGAGTGTACACCCTACTCCATTTTTATTCTTTATATATGCCTACTGTTCAACTAGAATCTATTTATAATCGCTTCTCCTAACCCCCCTACTACCGACTTACTCCTGCTCCCCATACATCACACCACTGGGGGCTCTTGGGTCCCTGGCTAGCGCCAAGGCGGCTGCTCCTTTACTTATAGACATGATTCACAAAAATCACAATTATTCGTCTAAAGGAAAGCACCACATCTTTCGTGTGCATGCCTTCCGAGGAACAATCAACAGCTTAACCCTAGACACGGTGAGCAATTAGGTGACCCTCGGCTGTAGTTGTCGTTATTAGAATAAACGTTCTGGGCGTGTGCACGGTGGTTCCCGTATGTTTAAATTCCCCAAATAGAAACTGTTTTGACAGTTAAACTAACCCGTAAGTTGCCTCCGTGCGACGCGCCGTGTACCAGGTTCCGCATGATGTTGGCACATGCATGCGTATTGCATGCAACGTGGCCCATGAGGTACAAATGGATGTTCAAAAATTGTATATACTGTAAGTGCATGCATGAGCGGCTTGAACACCTACACCTGGGGAGTTGTCATGGACCAGCAGTTGCACAGGACGCAGCAGCACACACAAAACTGCCTCCCACACGCAGCAGCCAGTTTCTTGGTGCAGGTGGTCCCAGCCTTCTTGGGGACTGTTAAAAGGCTTAGCGACTGGTTGAACTACGTGGGGGCCACTGTAAGCCAGAAATTCAATAGAGATTTATTATGTGCACCTTGCCCCCCACTTGGAGCTACCTCTTCACTCCGAGCTTCGTTGTGGCTGGATCCCTCTTCAGCAGCGGTAGCATTAGTATGAGGTATAACATGGCGGAAAAACTTAAGGTGGCACTCCACGAAAGGACACTCATTTTCCAGGCTTAATACACACGGCTGCCTGCACAATTGTTTGAGCAGGGGGCAGCAGAGGCAGCCGGCAGTCATTTCGTTATTCCAGTATGAAGTGAAAAGCTTTGCAGCTTCACCGTGCTCTTCTGATGTTCATCTTCCACATGAGCAGGGTCAATTCCGCTGAACTGATTTCATTTTGGTTAAACGGCGTACTGTTTGAGGCATAGAATAGTGGGACGGAATCTACCGTAATCGCCAGAGCGGCCCCCCAGCAAGGGTATACTCTTGTTTACCAAGCCACGAAGCAAAAGGTGAGCAGCCAGACAACCCACAGAAGAAGTGGAGGAAAAACAGGTAATAGAGAATCTGCTGAAGATATTTCAGGTAAACGCTGTTGCTGATGTTGCATTGACCCAGAAAGGAATGTGACGGACAATCCGTGTCAAACCTATCCACTAGGAATGATACTACCACAAATATGGGAAAATCGGGATGAAGGGCTACTCCAAGGGCCGGCGGCAGTGCATAAACCAGCTAGACCGTGGACTGACGGGGAATTGAACCCCGGACCTTTTGCATGCGAAGCAAACGTGATACCCCTACACCATCAGCCCTCTGTAGGGGCACCTCCCAGCCCAAGTACAGTCTCACACACGACTTAAGAACTCCACAGTAAGCAGGCGAACGAAAGTGCCACATGCCTGAGGGTTGAAGGAGTTATGAGGACCAGATATTCCTAAACGTAGGTTTCTACAGCCTCGCCAAGGCGATGGTGTTCTGAACTAAGCGTATATGCTTCAGGGGCAAGATGAAAGCCAGTATTAACAAACAATGGTGCATAGACGAGCAACATCCACGAAACATGCTCTAAACTGTTCCTAGAGGGGCCTTCTGGAATCTCATAAGAGGTTTAAGGCACGAGGCAAGACGTGGGGGCAGGGACAATGCGTCACTGGAACAGGAGTACGAGAGTTGGAAGGCCCCAAGGGATATACAGTAAACTGTGGACCGTTGACAAAAAAACAGAAAAGCAAAGGAGCAGGCTTAATAGGCCAAGCTATAGCCTAAGCTCTCCAACTACGTTGCCTGTTCTGAGCATACACGACCGCCGGCAGATACTTGGCTGACACCTGCTGCTAAAATTGTCTGTTATGCATACATACGGGATCCTGGCGAGCAAACACATGTGTAGCATGGTACTCATATCATATGTTTATGGGGGGTCCTGAAGTTCATCAAAGGGCTTATGCTCGCTGGGGTGGCGCCAGTTTAAGATTTGGTGAAACTCTTTAAGCCCTCTGTGGGTAGTGTCCCAAGTGCTTAGAACAGCTGTAGTGGATGCGGATTTGAGACACATCACAGTGCAAACAATGCAAAGCAGCCCTGTTTGCAAGCCGAAGCAGCTATTCTATGTTTCATTTAGTGGCACTGTGGGAAAATGTTGGCGGCCAATGCAGGCGAAAACTTTCCTCCTTGCCTTCAGGTTGCCTATCAAGGCCGACTGAGCGTTAAACTGTCACCTGTGGATAGGCTACGCCACAGCTGCAGCCCTTGATGCAGCAAGGGTCCTGTATCTTATAAATGAGGGCTGTTGTTAGTTGCAAGAAGGCCAGCACACATGCGTGCTCCTCAAATGCCAGATCCTCCCCATTCTCCAGTCTTCCCGAAATTAACTGCTTAAGTATCTGGACCAATGTGAGAGGAGGCAGCTGTCTGCCCTAAGTTACAACGCGCATTGCTGCAGCTCAAAGTGCGAGCCAGCCCCACAGAAAAGCAGAGACGATCGTTCACGGCTGTTTGTAGAAACACTGCAGACAGTTGTCAACGAATTCTGGTTGCGGACTGCTAAACTATTAGGACAGGCTAAATATTTGTGCACCCACTCCAGAGCGGCCCGCGCACTTGCAGAAATTGCACACTTTGCTACACTCCCATACACATGCACACGACGGATAAGCTCTGTTGTCCCATCAAGATACCCTTCAGGTTGCCACGTACCACAGTACCAGCTACGCAACCAACATTTACGTGCAAAACCGACAAGAAACCGAACTACCCACCCAGAAAATCGCAACATTTCACACGCGCATCGATGGCCGCCATCCACAGAGTTGCCGGACCAAGTAACTTTCCGCAGCACAGATGCATGCCAGTAGGGAAGCCGAAGTTTTCTGGTGATGATTTGTACGAAGGAAGTCGTAAGCATGCAGAAACCACCAATTCTCCACCTCTACGTTACGAGACAACGCAAGACGGGCACCTGGAGCTCAGTGGGGAGGTGCGCTAGAATGGAGCCGGCCCAGGAAAGTGAAGTACCATCTTAGTGTCTAAAATTTTAAAGGCAACTACCATGTTTTGTGTAAGCATTTTATTTTGTTCGGAACCTCTCCCTCCGGTTGACAAACCGACGCCCACAGCAAAGGCGCGGCAGGGTAGATGACGTGGAACGAATGCATGAACGCTGCAGTGAATGCGCATAATGTGCTCTACGAACGAGACAAAATAAAAAGACAAGAAGTGTGCTGCCTTAAAAAGATGAGACGGGCCAAACGCGGTTGTGTGGGGCGTAAAGCGATAGGGGACAGATGATGGCTGCTGCAGCATTTGCTGCGCGCACTGTTCTGGCATCTCACGGCGTTACCGTCTACATAGGCTGGCGGCTGCGCCGACTGGGTATGCGAGTGTCCCTAAATTGTTTTTCTCTTTGTATTTCGCGTATATTCCACAGCAGCTCAAAGGCCTTTGCGACCCAAGACATAAGAATGGCTCGCAAGAGGCGGACTGAAGGAGAGGCGGCTGCTGCAGCCGGCGGCGCCGCGCCCGCTGCTAGTAGGAAAGGACAGCCTGTGGACAGTGCCTCCAAACCCAGTGACGCAGCCTCGAGCAATGCCTCCAAAGCAAGCCCTGCTCATGCGCAGGGCAAGCAGAGTAGGCAGGGAGGGGAGGCCGCGTCTCGCCAGGGAGTTGCGGCGCCCACGGCCGCTGCTGTAGAGGGAGAAGCTTGTGCTTCGGTTTCGGCGGGGTCACCCAAGAGCGGCATGCCCGCTGCAAAGGAGGTCGTGAAGCATCCAGAAGCCGCTGATGGGAGTGAGGACAGCTCGCCGGGGTCTGGGATGCTGCAGCGCCGCGAAATCGACATGACTGGCCTGAGCGCCACCCAGAAGAAGAACCTCAAGAGGAAGCTGCGCAAACAGGAGCAAAAACAACAGGCAGCCGAGCTGAATGACGCAATGCAAGTTGGTGCGAGTGCAGCCAACTTGGCTTCGCGCCTGAACAATATGGTGGAGCAGTGGGGGAAACGGTTGGAGGAGTTTGAGGCCAACATCTCGAAGGGGAGCAACTTGAAGCAGACTGTTGAAGCTGCGGAGAACCTGATGACGGAAATGCAGGAGACGCAGGATGAGGAGGTCGGCCGCGCAAAGAAGCCCATCAACAAGCGCGCCACAGTGCAGCAGGTGCAGGAGAGGATAAGGGAGGCGGAGTTGACGATTCAGAAGCAGCAGAAGGAACAGCAGAAGCTATTAGGGCAACAGGGGAAGGTCGGCGCTGAGGAGAGGCAGGAGGCAGCTGCGGTGTTGCAGTCTCGCCTCGAGGAGTCTTTGCGCTACATAACACACCTCAAGGAGCAGTTGGTTTTGACGCAGCAGCAGAGTGACCTGCGTACATTCCAGCAGCAGGTTGCGGACCTGAGGAGGTCTCTTGAGCATATCATTAAGCAGGCTCGCAAGGCCGCGCAACAGACAGCCACAACTACAGACAACCGCCGTGTGCAGCTGTTGCGGAGAAGGCTGAAGGAGGTGGGGGCGACCCGTCCCGATGATGGGGTAGTTTCTCCTCTGGCAACTGTTAATGTCTCGTTGCCTCCTGAGTCTAACTACATCCTGTTGACCCCCCAAGGTCAGCCATCCTTGTTACTGCGCAAGGTGGAACGCAAGTTCAGTGTGGTGACGGAGAAAAAGGGGGCAGGTGATCGCGGAGTCACTCTCAGCATCATCTCATACTCCCCAGATGCATGCGAACAATGTGCAGCTTTCTTGAGAGCATGCAACTTCCCTCAAGTCCCGCTGGGTCTGAGCACCTCACCGAACTGTGTTTCCCTTGAGGGGCAGAATATAGGTGCCTTCATCGGCAGCGGTGGCGCCAACCTCCGCCGTCTGGAGGCCGAGTTGGATGTTCTCCTCTGGGTAGAGGACACGTGGATTACCGTTTTGGGGCATGAACCCGCTGTCAAGCAGGCAATTCCCCGCATCAAGGTGAGGAGCATTGCCAACAGTCAGAGCATACGTAACCAACGATACCTTCGTATATATATGAACATGTGCGTGCTGCATTTGAGTATATATGTATGTATGTATGTATCTATGTATATGTATGCATAAGTATACATGTTGGTGTCCAGGTAGGTAGCATATTTATGTATTCCACGGACAAGCGTGCAAGCAGCTCCCACCCGCCGAGCTTGGTGTTGTGCATGCTCTTTGATTTTACTACATGTATGCGTATTATTGCTGTATGAACGTATAGAAAACATTTGGACTCATCATCTGAGCATCCGATTGTGGATCTGCAATTGTTCCTTCAGGAGTCGCGGTCGCCTCCATCGGCAAGCGACGCCTCTGTGCCTCAGCACAAATGCGATTTCGAGGCGGAAGTTGTTCGCGCGATGGCTCAAGGCACTTCGAAGACGCGGGCGAAGATCCAGGAAGTGGAGAGTTCTTTAGGAGTGACTGTGTTCGTGAGGCCGCTGCGTCGCGGTGACACGAGCAAGACAGCTTCTGTGGTGGTGAGGGGCTCAGACCCAGAAGCATGCAAGAAGGCCTGTGCAAGTCTGGAGAAAACCTTCAAAGAATTCGCATCCGAAGCTGTAGAGTGCGATAGACTCAAGGCCAACAGGATCCTTCGTGGGGCTGCCGTGGACTTCTCTCACATCCAGTAAGTTTATACAGCTCAGCCGTGTCGCACCGTGAGAGTTATGAGTGCAATGTAGATTCGTCGTTACACAAGTGGTTGGTGGGTGTGTGCATGTGTGCTGTAGGGGATATGAACTGATCTCCTTGCTGCGGTACGACGATGGAGTGCTGTTGGTGGGTCCTTCAAAGGCACTTCCAGCAGCAGCCGAAGCGTTGCGTGCAGCTATGGATCAGCTCGCCCGTGCGACGGAATCTGTGGAGATAAAGTCAACACAGTTGCGCATTCTGGACCGCGCGAAGAGGGGCGAAATCGAGAGCCTTAGCGGCGCTTCTTGCAGGCCACCCGTTGATGATGGAGAGAATGCCACCCTGACATTCACGGGCCATCCTGACGCCGTGCAGAAGGCGCTAGACTTGGTGCGGCAAACGCTGGAGGAGCTGAAGGAGGTGGAGATGAAGTTGTCGCTTGCTGCTGCTCTCCTCTTCCTTGCGGAAAGGACCCATCTTGAGCTTGAGGAGGAGCTTGGTGTGCGCATTCGCGTGGATGTACCGAGGAATATGCTTCTTGTGCGCGGCGGAGTGGACAACTACGACGCCATTGAAGAGGCAATCAAGAAGGTGGAAGATGAAATCACTAGCAGTGGCAAGGTAGCTACGACTATGGCGGTCCCCCGAGAGGCGGTGCCTATGATTCTGGGCCGCCATGGTGCCAATGTCCGTCGTCTGCAAAGCGATTGCAACTTAGACAACATCGTCATAGATGGCCGCCCGCAGGCGGTGTATCTGTTGGGTTCCCAAGCTGCAGTTGATCAGGCCATGACAATGCTGAAGGATATCGTTTCGAATAGCACCGGCGGACGGGCACAGAATGGGCTGGACGGAGGTAACAGGCGCCCAAGAGTAGGTGGCAGAGGAGCAGGTCGCGGAGAGAGAGTTGATGGGGGGGCACGCGTGGAAGATGCGGGCGCCTCTAGGAAACGAGGTGGTGGTGCCAAGCAGGCGGCGCCTCCCAAGCCCTACAACGCGAATGTAGACGACGAAACAGCGTTCCCCTCGCTGGGTGTTTGCATGGCGCGTCCGGGTGGCCGCTGGCAGAAGAAGTCACCAGCCCCAGAAGGTGCAGCAGCGGAGCCGCCTGCAGAGGCGAGCAGTGAAGCTGTAGCAGCGGAAGCAGAGGAGGAGTTCGCTGGCGTTGACGAAGGTGCGAATTAGTTGAAGTATGCGTCGGCGCATCCATGGGCCCGCACTGTGTGAGTGCAGATGAGCACAACGTGGTATAGCTTGCATCGTGCGCGCGTATGGTGTAAGGTGGCAAGTGAACGCTTGGCCATAATCTGAACGAGGGTTTGTGTGCTGGCGCTGCGAGCGTGGGCAGCAAGTCGTCCGCTTGCTGCTCCGCGAGCAGCTCGACGCATTCCCCCAAATGCCCCTACTCAGCCAGCATGGCGTCCGGTCATCCCCAGCTGGCTTGTCTTCCAGCTCGCAGGTGCAGAGAGTCGATCAACTCAATTTTCATTTGAGGGTTGATTGCTGCTCCTGCAGATCGCGGCCGCTTAGCCAGGCTGAGCAGCAGCGAAAAAAGGAAGCAATGCATCATTTTAGAAGTATTGGGTATTCCAGTAGAACTGACGAAGCTTCAGCAGATGACAAACAGCCCGCCTCCGCTGCTCGATACTCGCGCAGCTCCTTTTTGTCGCTTCTGGCGGCCGCAGAAACCGGCCGAGTCAATTGCTTACTGCGTTCCCCCGAAAATTCAGTGTGCACAGTGTGTAGCGCTTTCAAGTCAATATTGCTCTAGTTGCTCGTAAAAGGCAGAGCTGCAGAAACTACTAAGTAGCCTTACAAACCCAGCGTAGAGCCGGTTACAGCTTAGATGCTGTGCAGATCCTGACCGCTATAGTGCACAATGTCTGTGCCCGGGGTTAGACGTCAAAGGCCCCGGTTATTATTATCTACCCCTGTTCTGTTGAATGCGGCATTGGGCGCCGCATGCGGATGAAACTTCCGGGAGGGTCCCGTTTCGTCCTCCAAGCCGGTCGGCGGCTGAAGGGAATACAACGGAAGGGCAGAATCTGCTGAGCCGCTGCTCCTGAAGTGCGCAAGCATGCAAACGCATAGTAAGCGGTAAGTGCTACACAGTATCTATGCCGCGGCGTAGGCTGAACATTGGTGCTGTGCTATTAGATGAACGTGGTTAGGTTGTCGTAGGTTATCTCCGAAGGGTGCAACGGCTCACCATAACTTGAGGCAGCCCGAAGTCGTGCAGCATGTATCGTCTTTCTGCCTAAAAACGACCTTAAACTTCCGTCCGCGTGAATCTTCTGAGTGCTGCACTAGCTGTTTATTGCTGCACAGCTGAAGGGGGCAGCCCCCTGCGGCGCCCTCTTGTTCGTCATTTGCCACTGGGCGCTTCCACGGTACTCGGAGTGGCGGTTCTGCATCTGACGCGCCGAAGGCCGGTGCATCAGACGTTCCGACACTTTTATTGACCTGCAAATGCTGCTCCGGAGGCATATCGCTTGAGTTGAGGACTACCGACATTATTATTCCGTTGCGGAAAGCGACCATATCTTGCAGTTCCGCTATCTGCTTCTCCGCAGACGTTAATGCTTCTGTGAGCCTAAGCTCTGCCGCTGCAGCTTCTTTGTGCGCCGCTTGCATTTTCTGTTCCGTCTTCTCCAGAGCAGCCTGCAGCTCCGCAGTTTCGGATTTACTCTTTTGCAGTTGTCTGCTAAGTTCATCAATCTTCTCCTGAGCTTCACGGCGCTCAGCAATCGCTGAATTGCGCTCACTCGTTAGGGTTTCGGTTTGTGCGGTGGCCGCACTAAGCTTTGCTTCTGCCTGCGCAAGCAGCTGCTTCAGATGAGTATTACTGCACTCCCATGCCTTCGTATCTTTGATCCGAGAGGCCCTTATGTCTTCTAACTCAAAAAGGGCTCCCTCCATTGCCTCTGATGTGGCTTCCAGCAACCGGCTGGCTACTCCTCGTGGAGGATCGTGACGATCATCTAAGACAGTTGCTTTATCCGCTGCGTCTGCTGCAGGGGCCGCTGCACGCAATGGAACAAACGGGAGGACGCTCCTGCGTCTGCTGCGGTTCTTATTTGCTGCAGGCGTTGGGTGGTCGTTCGAACCTTCGGCTGTTGCAGCAGGTGGTATCCTTAAGTCCTGTGCAAGTGTCGTGACTGAAGGAGACCGCTTAGCCGATGAAAAAGGTGAGAGTTTCTCCATAAGGCTGCTGCGAATACGCCCCCTTGGGGTTTCTATAGCCAATGCCGTGCCCACTGGAGAGTCCAATGAGGCGGCATCCGATAGTGCTCTATTTGCACCCATTGTTGAGCTAAGCATGGGATCTGGACGCGCAGCAGAGAGTTTGCGTTGTACAGGTGACCGTGGCGTTTCCGCCACCGTGATATTCTTGATTACACCCTTCAACTCGTTGATCAGGAGGTCTTTCTCCGACGCTTCTGTTCGCCAGCGAGCTACCTACAAATATCCGACGAGAAACGTTTCGGCACAATAACGTATAGAGTATGCTAATACAGCCGTACACACTCCCTACGGCGTTCTCCCCATCGCGGAGCAAGGTGTTTCCTCCTATACTTTGTTTGTTTCGAACTTATTGCCGTTCTCCACACACCCAATTCGCCTGCCAAACAAACTAATTGACACTGCTGGTTCCTCACCTCTTTCTGTAGCTCTTCATTCTCCTTCTTTAGCCAGTCATTGCTTCTGTGCAGACAAAGACGCAAACATCTGGAGCCTGCTGGGAGTGAGTGCAGCCATGAGACCACAAAACGTACACGAATTCAAAGCAGATGCCCACAACGAGATCTAAGCTGCTACGTTGAATGACCTACGAAGCTCGTTTGCACGGAACTTCCGTCTTTTCTTCAACCTCTCGAACCGCCACTGGTTGCGGCGGGTTGTTTCCCCCCAACTTCTCAACGCGGAGGCGCAAACTGTTCAACTCCACCTTCAGCATCTGTGCCACGCCAAAATGACATAAGGTGCTGCAACCCTGGGTTCAAGACAGCGTCGTGATACTCAGCAACCTCTGAGCACTGCTCCTCCTCTAAGCTCAGTTTACGTTCCCGTCTACTTCCAGCCTATGTGCCTACCATAGACCCAGCCACTCGGTCACACAAATCCAGTGATTATATCCAGCTGTTTGTGGTATTTGTAAATCATCACAAGATGTGCGAAAAAGGCTCACGGCGTTTTCTCCCTCATATATGTCCAAGTTTTTCGACACCCTCCGTTGTTCATTTAGCTGTTTGACTTTATCCCTAAGTTCGGCTTGTAGGTCTTCGGATTCTTCGAGCTGCACAAAAAAGGTGCACACTTTGTCAAACTTTACAAGAACCTCCGCAAAAGCAAACTCCTCAACAAATGTCTCCCTAGGTGTGGTAGTTGCTAAAACGATGCTATCCAACAATGCGGTGGAGCTGTCATCATGCAAACGCTTAACTCCGATCCCTCTAGTTGACGCGAGTGATTCATTAACAATAGCACGAGCAGGCCGGCTGCAAGGCCAGCAACTGTTTCTGCCGAACACATCTCAGAAGGCTTGGGTTGGAAGCCACTTACCAATTTATCATTACGTAACCGTTGTCGTTCTACCTTTTCAGACAGCATTTCATTGCTTTTGCGCAGCTCTGTAACCTGTTCAAGGTACACGCACTACACACACAAAATGTGTCAAGTTGTAGAAGCAACAGTTCCTTAAAATGTCTTAATTTACTAGCAGGACACAATGAACTGCAAAACGCATAGCAATGCAGTTCTGTTGTATATATCTATAATAAGTGTTGATTACCTCCTGGGTTACGCTATGCAGTCTCGGCGCAATATCCGTGGACACCATTTTGTAAATGTTTTTGATGAGCGTCATGAATGCAGTTCCCTCTCCACCCCCGTCTTCAGAGAAAGTCTGAACAGCTGAGCTCGGTAGTCTCCACATGTGTGAGTCACGAGCCCCCCAGGATTGTCTGCTGCGGGACGGTACTGCATCGTAACCGCACCAGAAACCTCATAATTCCAAATGCATGATAAAACTCGAAATGTTCACAGCTCGCGTAATGTGCATGTGTACCCATCTTCTGAGACTTCCCGAGGGCTTACGAGGACAAGAGTCAAGAGAAGCTGAAACGTTCAATTCAGCAGTTGGGAGCGGCGTGTCAGACCAGCTTCGGTGACAAACATCGCGTGACTTGTTGTTGAGCATCTTCAGGTCCGCGTCAAATCCTCTCAGCAAGTCCTCTACTTCTGAGAGCATTGCCTGTGCAAGTTCGCGTCCTTTGCTCCTGTATGTCGAGAGTTCATTTGTCTGCACCGAGTCCGCCGATGCGCTCGAAGAGAAACGTCCCAGAGACGTGCTTCCAGAAGGAGAGCCTGGCATCTTTAGACCCCCGTTACAAGAAATCACATACAGTAATATACGGCCACTAGAGCTCTTGCTGCCCCTCGACCAGGGTAGTGAAACAGTTTCTCACGAAAATGATGGGCGGTATCCGCCCCAGCCCATGACAGAAAACAGCCACTGCGTCCCCCCTTTTCTGTGGGACTTGAATTGATGCCTACTGAGCAAGAGGATATTCAATTGAAGGTACTGCCGGCAGCATGGAGTGCCGTCAAGAGGTTCTGCCCCTCCTCGGCAAACAGGGCCAACCAGCACACAGTTGGTCCTAATACAGTTCCTGCAGAGTGCATGCGCATGCAAAGGCACCCTTTCAGAAATCAACTTGTCTAGAAAAACTAGCATTCCCGTCTCTTGTTGACTGACTGTGCCAGTGTACAGGTTCAGTCTCCAGACCTTAGCTGCCACACACCCCGGTCATACGGTCAACGAAGCACCATTGAATTTGAGACGAGAAGGATCAAGTTAAAGCCACTTTGACTTTCCATGTATGATTAAACAACAGCCACCGAAAAAGTGTCATCATCCGAAGAGACGTAAGTCTCTTTCACTGGGATTTGTGCCAGTGGCTCTCTAGCACTTTTGGAAGCAATGGCTTCTCCGCTCCTAACTCCTCGTATTAGGAGGAATAAATAGCTAAATAATTTAGACTACTTCTAACATAAACAAAGGGCTCTTTCATTTATTAGTAACGACAGTTTAAGTGGGGGGAGGTCTACCGCTCGATTGCAAAACCATCGAACAGAGCGGTGCCTCGAGATACTAGGAGCCCGAAGCGGCCCTTGTCTAGTCAAATTAATATCTATTACAGCATATATTATGACGTAGCTTTAGCTTTTTCTCACCTTTATACGGTGATTGATAGGAAAGAACTACCCTACTATCCACCAACATTACCAGTGGTGCTTCCTCCCCGGAATCATCCTGATGGCCAGTTGGCACAAGACACCTTTTCTTCTTCAATGCATAGTCTTACTACAGTAATTTCATGCCGAATAGAAGGGTTTATGTATAAGAGTGGAGCTTCCGCCAAGTTGGTTTGTACCCCGTCGCGAGTGATAGTCAAACTGGCGACCTGCGCAACATGAACATGCTGCGACCTTGCAACAAATGATCATCTAGCTCACCCGTCTGCCGGTGTCTAGAGTTGCTGCAAAGTAGTCGGTTTGTCCTTTTGAACGGAATATTAATCCTGCGACGGAGGCGTCGCCTAGCCGGACGAAAGCAGTAATGCGTGCAACATTGCATTCGTGGCCCTTTAGCAATAAACTCGTCGGTTCAGACACTACGCGTGTGTATGTTGGATGCTCAAAGATTATTTCTTATCCCTCCAACTGAACAGGGTCTTACACGGCATCATCGTAGCAGGAGTCAGTCGCATGATTCCTAGTTCTGAGAGATTCTGCCACTGCACGGGATTCTCCCAGTCTGTTGCTTTTTCTTAAGTCGTTGTTATCGCATCAACTGTATTGTATCGTACCTTCGAGTGACATTGCAGGATTGGCGTAAGTCTCGCACAGGGGGGCAACACCCGCTACAGGCCGGTGAGCAGGAGCAGGGCCGTGAGCCTGGTACTGTCGTCCTGCTTTGTCGACAGCCAAACCGCTGACGATCCTGTCACCGGGAGTCTGTTCGCTTTCTGCAGTCTCTTCAACACGGAAGAGCTCATTCTGAAATAATCGAATACGGTGTATCCACTCCTCATCTGCGCAGCAACATTGTTACCAACCTCTGCTGTGTGCGCGCCTGTGAATGTTTCCTGCACGGGTTCTACTTCCACCACAGGGTTTTCTGACACAGGGTAAAACGGAACCCCTTTCCGTGCAGTGGTGTACTCGAGATCTCTTGTTCCATACGGAACTGAGTCGACGCTTTGGTCATCATAATTCTGAAATAATTCTCCCATTTCTCCGATGGCTGTATGCGCAATCCCAACTCTTCTCTACCATACCGCGAGCCATGGTAGTCGCTGGCGGCGCTCTCGTAGTACATCCTGACTCGGGTTGCATATTCGTTAAAAGAAGCAAAATTTTCCTGTTTTCCACCATACCTGCGGAGTAGTAGATTTCTGTTTCGACCACAAAGTCCACGCCGAGGCGCGTGTACACCAGCAAGCCGCTGTTGCAAGCGTCAAAGCCAAAGCAAACAATACACTTATCATTACGGGACACTTCCAACTGGATATAGCCGCGTAACTATGTGTATGCCCTACAATATCGTTAGATGACGTTCGTAGGATGCTGTCGAACAGCATCCTATTACCGTCCAGACACCACAACTATGCATGCAATCTCGCATTTTTTTTGAAACACCAAGAAATACGTAATAAGAAGCGACAGTGTTCGAGGCAAAGAACTATACAAAGACCGCCACCGTATGCCACTGGAAATGTCGCTCCTCAGCCTCGTTGTGAGGTGCTCCGGGGCAACAACAGCGCTTACGGGGCGCAAAAGTGTGGCAAAAGTGGTGAGAGGCCTCGTTTAAAACATAACACCACGCTTCAATATCTCGTGCATGCCCCTTAGCAATTTATAGTTAAGAAAGCTCACGTGCAGCCAGGCGTGTACTGCAGGACCTTCACATCACGCGCATCCCGTGATGGGCAGTGCCACCGAAAGGGCTTGTAAAGGCGCCAACGGCGCCAAGACTGTACATCACTAAAGCATGTTCATGCCTCTGCAGTATCAGATTCTTCGCCAGCCTGCGCACCACTTATTTCTTTGCTGTGAGGAGCCGGCGAGTCTGAGAGGCCCGAGCCGTCGGAGATGGCCGCATCGTCATCGCTCGACTGGTGGTGGTTAACGTGGATCCCGATGAGTGACTTCTGCAGCCAAAGACGTACATATGATGTATATACGTATATGCATGAGGCATGCAACAGGATCATTCCTGTCTTGCTGGCAGCAGCAGTTATAGGCATATATGCTCATGACACAATGCAGAACCATTCGCATAGATTCCTCACCATAGGTTCGAACTTCCTCGCAAAACCGCGCAGTAGTCTGTGGGAGCGGCCCCTCCAGGTGTCGTATGTTTGGTGAATGCTATTGCGCAGTTTTTCAACGCTTTCATCAAAATGTACACCCTGAGGAAACAAAAAACAAAGTAACAGTCGGATGCAGAAAATACAGGCAACTGCCATCAATGCGGAAACACCAAATTTCTAATATAATTCCTTATTACTGACTGCAGCACCAGTGGCTGCATGAACTGCAGCTGCAAACCCTTCAGTTCTTACCAGCGGCCGGTCCGTCAGCGTGACCTTCGTCAGCTCGTCCGAGACCTTCTCTCCCCACCGCTGCATATTTTTCTTCATCTGCAAACAGAGAACACTCGCAAGCAGCAGCTGCTTCGATTGCTACCAGCAGCCGACAACCAGGCTAGCTGCTAGAACTAGGAAAAAGTATCATAAGACGCACCTTTATTGCATTGGCCTTCGTGTAGCCTATATTCATATCTCTTGGCTTCACACCGCGTGAGAGCGATCTGCACCAAACACCCACAAACATACAATGCACCAATACGATTGAGGTGTCACATAGACTGCTGTGCGGCCTTGTGAGGAAGTTTGAACCCGTGACGACAGTTGTGCGTGTGATTCTACTGTGTGTCATCAGCAGGTGTCTAACTGCTGCTACTGGCCCGACAGAATTGACTCCGTTGTATGTCTACTGTACATGGATATAATATACCCCCGGCATCACAAGAAGTAACAGGACCACTAGGAAGGCCAATGCATAATCACGCAGCACATACACACCTGTCCACATAATCCTCGTAGTTCTGAAGGATGCGGACGATGATATCCGTCGTTGAGACTCCCTGGGTGCGGACAGTTGCCCTGAACTTGTTCTGAAAAAAAAAACAGCGAGGGAGAACTACTTCCGGGTAAACGGAAATGGATGGAAAAGTAAAAAAGCGAGAAGAAACCTGGCACGAAGCAAAACAATATGTTCTCTGAAACAAATGAAGAACACGTACGCTGTTCTTAAGCCAGCCGTATATGTCACCACTTTCCGCCTCCGTTGGGCTGTTGTTTTTCCTCCTCTTTCTGTCGTCTTTTTTCTTGTCCTTGCATTTTTGTATAGCAGAGTAAGGCTCAGCATCATGAGCTGACAACAACACGGACGCAACACCCACACTCTTGCTGGCCGATCAGCCGTTCCACACTCCGTCTAATTCACTCGTGCCATCCACAGCCTCCCCAACGTCTACGCGAGGTCAACCACAAGCACTACAGCCCTCACTAAAGGGTAAAGCCGAGATATGACAACCGACAGAAAACACTGATTGCTTGAAGCGCTGCTGCTTACCGACGTAGTCGATGCGGTGCTTCTCCACGAACTCAGGTGTGATGATCCATGGGCACGGAGCAATAACCTCGTCTACCCACTTAATGTGACGAAGGGTTTCAGCTCGTTCTTCTAGGCTCTGCACCGTTTGGCCTTTTAACCGGTGGGTCTCTTCGTCCGAGGCTACACCCGCCATTAAGTAAACATGCTTGAACATCTTCTTCGCCTGCTCCAGCTGCCGCATGTGGCCAAGGTGCAGGAGGTCGTAAACGCCTGCACACAGGCACACACACGCATACACACACATACACACATAGGAGAGCAAAAGTGAGAAAGCCATACACACTGAAAAGGCACATGCACGGTTGCGACCACTTCATCCTCAACCCTGAACCTGTGCCGCCCTCTTACCATCTGTGTAGATTCGGACCGGCCTGTTGGGGTCCTCCCCTTCCGCAAGCTCCACAGGGGCAGTGCCCTGGGAGTCAGGCTGCGGAGACGGGTCTTCGGTGGCCTTGCGCTTCTTCATAGAGGTCTTGAGGAGGGCGGGCCGGGCGGAATTCCCTGTCGCCCGTGAGGTCAGCTCAAAATACGGAGGCGCAGCGCAGTGGGTTTGAGCTCGCCTGAGCTCGCTGAACGCCGCTCAAGTGCAAAGGGCAGTTCAAGAAAGAAAAGCGCAACTGCTATTGCTGGTTCACAGCCCCAGGGGTGGCTGCTCTGCTCGTTTCGAGCTGGAGACCCTTAGCGCCCAGCTAGCGAATCAAGGAACTTGGCATTAATGTAGGATGGAGAATTGTGGGTTGTGGTCTCCGAGCCAAAGAACGCTTTGCAAGGAACCGCGCTAGATATGCATCAAGGGTAGGTGTCCGAAGGGCCGGCAGACGCGCCCATGCAGTGCCTCTACCCCTACGCTGTGTTCGAGACAAGAATAAGCAAAAACGAATAATAATGGTGATAAAAGCACCTAAAGTAAACTTCAGGGACTTCGGTACAAAACAAACACGAGCCCTGTTGTCGGCAAGGCACCGGCAGCCCTACTGGGGCTGAAGGGTCGGTATTGCGCGTTGGTGATAGCGATCAAGTTATGATTTTCTTTAGAGGACGAAGAGATGCAGAAGGCAGAAGTCAAATTGTTGGTAGAGACGTGATGGCTCGCAGTCGTCGGCAGCACAGAAGATGGAGCTTTAGTCCTTAACCAGCATGTACTACGCAGCTCGCACTCGGCTGCGACTACGTGAGTCCTCTGATCTAGCTATATGGTGCACCTAAATTGTTAGACACGAAAACTCGACTCTTACCCTTACAATATCCCTAATCGAATTTATAAAACCAAAACACAAACTCCAGCCCTAATATATGCAAAAAGGAGATCCAAAATAGATCTGTCTCGCCCAGACCCCTGAAGCTGGGTCAGTGCCTCAGCGTCCCAGCCAGCCCCACGACCGTAACGGGCTACTGGAGCTCAAAACCGGCTAGTTGTATTGCGTAAAAATATGCTCTAAATTATCATTTACACTAACACAATAGACAGCTAGGAGTTTCACACGTTGAACCATTGTACTGGCTCTGCGCTACAACTACCCCCCTCCTCTGTCTGAATTTGCTATAGTAGATTCTCTTGTTCTCAAATCCCCAAGTATCTAGCACTTTTCTATCTGCCTCTTTTGTGGCTGTTTGGGGCGTTCCGCGATACTGGACTAGTGGGGTGGGCTACATCGTCACCTAGCTTGAGTGTGTACGCAACGAGTCTCCTGCCCCGTTCCCATAACCGTTGGGGTCTGTATTGGTGTCCCACTTATGCATGCGACCGTCTCCGCGTATCCTATTCCTTGATCGGGTTCTCTGTGTAATATATATTTGCTGCCTCGGCTCACTTGTAGGCCCTTTCTGTTCTCTGCTCTGCTGTGCGCGACTGCCGAATGTAGTGTGTTTATGTTGCACTTCTTGAATTCCCCGCTCCTTTAGGGGTGGGAACGAATGACCTTTATGACTTAATGCGCATAGTTGTGGCCATCGTCTCCATGCACATGCTCGCTTGGGTGTGTGACTCCCAAGCAATGACAGGGAGAGAGGGCGGCGGGTAGCTAAAAGGGAAGCGTGGAAAGCATCATGGCAGGAGTACGTTGGATGGCAATGGGATAATGAAAAGCACCGATGCATTCGGTGGTCGACAAAAGGGCCCACGGTGTCGGGGTACGAATGTTGGACAGTTGTTGAAAGCAGGGAGCTATTTTCTGCTGAGCTACACATTGTCCCCTACAGCGTATTCCAGTGCCCGCCGCATCGAATTCGCGTAGGCTTCCTGGTGCCATATTGCCCGCAAGGTGTGACGTGCCTGGAGTATGGAGAAGATACAGGGACTTTAAGCAAGAGGAGCTAGCTTCCGATTGAGTGCAACAACGAAAAATACCATTAATGGAAGACGTTCCGCATGTGACCACAGAGGTTTCTAATGAGTAGTTGCTATCAGACCCCCCACCAGGGGAAAGGCAATCAACCAATAGGCGGCAAGGTCTTGGAGAGTGAAATAAGTAGCGGAAGGTAGAAACTAGCCAGCGTGTGATTGAGGACCAGCACACTAGGGAAAGAAAAAATATCGAAACGAGATGCTACTAATAAGGCTGCATACAAACTTGGGAATATGTTAGTTAATAGGATCCATGGATAGGGGCTTTGAGAGTGCCGGCACCAACAAGTAAATGCTACGAATGCACACCAGAAAGCAGCCAACGAGCTCGGCACTCACGTAGCGGTAAGCGAATACCGACCGGCAAATGCCCCACTTCGGCAGCACACGGTCACATATTTCGGAATTTCAGGATCACAAAAAGTGCCTGGGGTCTGAATGAGCAAGGTTTTCAGCACGGCATCGAGGGGAGCCATTGGAAGCGTACGAGGTCTCCATGACGCACCATTATGGACAGTGGGCCAAGTACTTTTGGGTCTCACTATGGCTGTCGAGAGAGAATCAAAAACTTATTGAATTTCCTACAGCTCTAAGGCGTGCATGCTCCTGATTGGGCTTGACTGAGCATGCAGATGGAATTGCCACTGGGCAGAAAAAAGAACAAGGTGTACCGCAAACCATGAGCACACAACACCACGTCGCACATTCCCCAGTCCCGTTTGCCACTGAACTCATGAAGCCTGGAAACATGGAGGAAATGTTCAATGCCTGCTTCCCTGGAAATCCTCATTTGAATGAAAGAGCTGTCGTAGCATACAGTCCGTCGGAAGGTTGCAAGCCTGCATGAATCCTTACTCATGAATCCTCACTATATCTAACTATGCAACCTGTAAGCAGCTTAAAAAGTTTTCAATAATTGTTTACAGTTTTCATGCGCATTGTCAAGTAGGCGTGGTTGTGTGTGCATGCGGGGCTCTTACTGCATGGATAGCTACAAGGTTTGCTTCAACTTATAAAAGACTAATTGCCCTTTCGCCTCTCCGGGCTGTTGTTCCTATGCATACATGACTCTCGTAACACAAGGGAGGGAGGTTAGCTACGGAAGTTCCCATTGTTTCAACTCCAACTGGCAGTACTTCTAAGCCAACCGCGAGGACTGGAGTTGCAATTCTAGTAGAAGCAGCCGAATATGCGTGACCGGGTGCAAATATCAAGATCTGCGTCAGACTATTTGAGTTATATATTCATTTTTAAATCACTGTAAGCCCTTCTCAACACTAACTTATCATATAATTGAACTCGCCTTCCGGGCGGCCCCTGGATCTACGCGTTGGACCACTGTGTGCTGCAGTGGAGCGGAAACACTTGACAGGGGGATTGCTTAAGGACAATTTATATTTATTTATAATACAATGAACCCAATATCTTAGCCTCTTAAGGTGTCTTTTGTTCGGAAGAAGGAGGCACCCATCTAGATGCAACGCACCTTCTGCAACTCGAGGTGCGAGAAATCCCCTCATATATGAATAAACGAGGATTCGTAGGAACATATGTACAAAGATTATATAAAATTACTTAAAAAGGTTATCTGTGTATCGTTTATCTACTAGGGCAAAGGATGGGTTATAAAGTTGTTACTACAGACAGGCATACACGCATAGCCGCAGAGTATCGATACAATGCGACGTGCACCAACGTACGTGTGTGTGCCGACCTTCTTTCTTGTATTATATCTTATTTTTCTTATTTTCCAAACTGATATTACTTAATTAGCACCAGGATTAACAAAAGAAGTAAGAGTTTACAGCGGCCAGAAGTATTAAGACCCCCCAGCGCGGTGACTACGCACAACCGGGTTTCTATAGGGATGATGATGTTTTTACCACTAAAATGCGAAGCATCTAAATAAAATAGTTAAAGAACAAAATAATAATAAAATATAAATAATAATATACATAATAAGCAGCTGCTTTTTCTTATTTTGGTTCTTTTGTACAACAAGAGCACCCTCTCTCCTCCTCCGCACTCTCGAGAGAGCAACAGATGATGGTGCGGGCTTCCTCCCCACCTGCAGGTAGATGAATAACGTAGATAAGTAACCAGTTGCCGGCATATTGTCTTTTCTTTTTTATTTATTTTCTATTTCTATAAGGACGTTTTTATTGCCACTCCCCCTTTACAAACTCCCCGTGAAGATGACGAAGTAAGCTATATATACATATACATATAATATATATAGGTTGTTGTGTGTTCTTTATGTATGGTGGGGTGTTGTTATATGTATTGATATTGTTTTTGTTGTCTTCTTTAGTATTTTTTTATATATTATAAATATATAATGATAAAATAATATAAATTAATTATTTTTCTTTATGCTTTGTGTATATTTATTTGTGTTTACAGCCAGGAAGCATTGGGCAGCGCCCCTATTCATATTGGTGATGATGTTAAGTATAGTCCTAATGACTTACTTCTACCTAAACAATACCATAAATATATTGAGGATATAATTATCCCTAATGGACTTCTTATGGATCGTGTAGAGAAAATGGTAAGTTATTTTATTAATTATATATATAATATTATTTCTTCTCCCTTTTCCCTATTCAATAAAATACGAAAGCAGCAGCACGGTTCAGCACAATAATGAATATAGACTATATACACCAACCATCATGAATAATAATAATAATATATTTATTTATTTATATTAATATTATATATATATTTTTTTTCTATGCAGGCCTATGATATTCGCAAGGCATACAAGAATAAAGAATTACATTGTTTATGTTTATTAAAAGGATCAAGAAGTTTTTTTTCTGCATTATTTCAACATTTAGCAAAATTAAGTTTATATGATGAGGAAGCAACATGTCCACCATTTTTTGAGCATTATTTACGTGTAAGTTCTTGTGTAGGAACAGAAAGTACGAATAAATTGAAGGTAGTAAGCGATGATCTATCATGTCTAACAGGAAAAGATGTATTAATAGTTGAGGATATAATAGATACAGGATTAACATTAAAGGAATTAATAATATATTTACAACAATATAAGCCAAATAGTATAAGAATTGCAACTCTTACACTAAAAAGGACCAATAGGTCTAATGGACAGACAGCTGAATTTATTGGATTCACGCTTCCTGATAAATGGGTAATTGGATTCAGTTTTGATTGTAATCAAATGTTTAGAGATATGCCACATGTCTGTACACTTAGTGACAATGGAAGAAAATTACTTGGATTAAAATAAATAAATAAATACATAAATATATTTATTTATTTATTTATTTATTTATTCAATTGTTTATATAAATCTATATATATATTTACAGGTATTTATTCATTATTTACCGCTTTTTCGTGTTTATTATTATTATTCTTATTATTTAATGGTTTATTTATTCATTCATTGGTGTTATTATTGCCCCCAAAGAGAGGCCTCTTAAGAAGAATAAGAGGAAAAAGGAAAAAAAAAAGAGACAAGGAGAAAAAGAAGAAAAAGGGGAAAACAATAGGCACAACAAGATGCCTGTTTGCATGCAAAATCATATAATTATTAATGGCTATTCGCTGGAGGCGCAGCGAGGAGTCCTCGTTAGCTAATCTATGTAATTTATTTATTTATACATCTGGATCCATTTTTCTCCTTGGCTCGTCAATAATATTAATAAATAAATAAATTTATTTATTTATTTATTAATATTGGCGAATTTATGTTTTAGTTGTTTGTTAATTATATATATAAATAAAAAAAAATATATATACTTTATATACAGAGGTATATTTATATGTATATATGTATATAATCATTAATAAAGAAAAAGAAATAAGGGGGTTGTTTGTTTATTGTATGGTTATATATATACATACATATATACATATATATACATTTATATATACAAATATATATAAATATATATATAAATATATATATGTAGAGTTATACATATATATATCCGTTATACAAAGAATTACATTTATCTATACAATTATATTTATTTAATTAATAAACATTATTATTTAATTCTTTTACCGAGGGAAATATATCTCTTGTCCTTTTTATTCCTTAGTAGTTGTATACTAATAATTAGTACTAATTAATTATTATTAGTAATAATAGTACTATAGTTAATATATACGTACTTAGTATATTGCATAGGGCTAGTAGTTAATACGGAGGAAGAAACAACATAAATACTTAGTACTATTAAGGAGAAATAGCATATATACAATTAATATACTAAGGATTAATTCTTTATATAACTAATTTGTATATTAAGAAGAAGTATTCAATTAGTGAGAAAAGAAACAGTATTTACTTGGCACATTGTCCATTAATAGGAAAGCTATATATATTATAT
>NW_013565105.1:0-2500 GCF_000499605.1 Eimeria maxima | reverse complement strand
CCCTAAAAAAATCGTAAAAAAGCGTAAATAATATCTTATAAGATAAAACAAAGAGGAATAAAGATAAATAAACCCTAATGTGTATATTTATGGATTTATAAATGCTAAGATATAAATAATAAATATATATATCTGTTTTTTTTTTCTGTATAATAATAATACAATAAATATAAATATATTCTCTTTTTTTTTTTCTCCCTCTCTCTCTCTCTCTCTGTATTAATGTGTCATTTTTCTTTGTCAATTTTTTTTCCAATTTTTTCGATTTCTTGGAAATAAGGGTTTAGGGTTTTTTTCTAGGGTTTAGGGTTTATACTAGGGTTTAGGGTTTATATAATAATATATATATTTATTAAGAAAAGAACTAGATAATATAAATAAGGGTTTAGACCCCTTAAAAGAAAGAGGAGAATAAAATAAGAATAAATAGATAAAGAAAGAAATAAATAAATAAGAATATAATGGCACAACAATCATTATTACGTTCTGCTGTACCAGATAGATCTGCAAGAAAATTATTCTGCCCAGCTGTATTCACATATGCAAAACTTACTGAATGGCCACATAGCTACAGACAATTATTAAGGGATAGGAATATATTAGAGAAAAGTATAAATAAAATAAATAATTTATTAATTAATTTAGGTCCCCTTTATTATCAATATAGATATATAGTACCTTCTCCTTGTATATATTATCCATATATATATATTTATTATACAGATGCAGCAGCAGCAGCAGCAGCAGCAGCAAATCAGCAACTCTCCTTTACTGATCTATGGAGGATAAGACTACTTATATTAAAACAACTTAATGCTCTTATTAATGCAGGCAATGAGGCAGCAGAGAATATAGCTAATGAGGCTAGCAGCAGCAGCAGCAGCAGCAGCAGCAGCAATAATAATAATAATAATAATAATAATAATAATAATAATAATAATAATAATACTTATAATATTCTTTATAATCTCTTTAATAACAGCAGCAATACAAATAATAATAATAATAACAGCAGCAGCAACAGCAGCAGCAGCAATGGTGATGATGCTGCTGCTGCTGCTGCAGCAGAAGCAGCAGCAGCAGCAAATGCAGCAGCAACAGAAGCAGCAACTTCTCCTTCATCTTCTGGTTCTTCTCTTGCTCCTCCTCCTTCTTCTCCAACAGCAACACCAACAGCAGCAGATGCAGCAGCAGCAGCAGCAGCAGCAGCAGCAGCAGGAGGTTCCTCTTCCTCCTCTTCCTCATCAGACAGTCTACCCTCTCAGGTGTCTGTAGATACACTCCCTCTCTCCCCTTCTTCTTCCTCCTCTCCCTCTTCTTCTTCTTCTTCTTCCTCCTCCTCCTCTTCTTCTTTTTCTTCTCTTGCTGAGGTCCTTTCCCTAAATAAACAAACAAATAAATTTATTCTTTATTTACATGGAGGGGCATTTATCTCACAAAGTCCGGACTTCTATAGAATCTTCCTTAATGGTATGAGGGTTTAGGGTTTAGGGTTTAGGGTTTATTAGGGTTTATTAGGGTTTATTAGGGTTTATTAGGCTTTATTAGGGTTTATTAGGGTTTATGAGGGTTTAGGGTTTGGAGGGGTATAATGGGGTTCTCGTCTCTATTAAGGTATTTGCTAATGTATTCTTATTCATTATTTCTTTTTATGAATAATAAAAAGGGTTTTAGGGTTTAGGGTTTAGGGTTTAGGGTTTAGGGTTTACGTTTTTTTTTTTCTAGGGTTTCCTAGTTTAATAAATTATTTATCTATCTGTGTATATATAATGTTATAACTGTATAAAAAAAAATTTTTTTTTTCTAGGGTTTAGGGTTTAGGGTTTAGGGTTTAGGGTTTGTGTGTGAGCAGATTTATCGCGATTAACAGGAGCAAAAGTATTAGCTCCTCGTTATAGATTAGCACCTGAGTGTTTATGGCCAACACAATTACTAGAAGTATTTGAGGTGTATAAACACTTAATACAACAACAATTTATACAACCTTCTAATCTTATTGTTATGGGTAAACCCTAAACCCTAAACCCTAAACCCTTCAAAAACCCTAAACCCTAAACCCTAAACCCTAGAAAAAAAAAATTATGATTTTGGTAGTTTATTTTTTTCCTTGTCTTAATTAAAACCGTATAAAAGATATTATAATTATATATTGCTGCTGCTGTTGCTGTTTCTGCTGCTGCTGCTGCTGCTGCTGCTGCTGGTGCTGGTGCTGCAGGAGATAGTGCAGGAGGGAATTTAGTAGTAACCCTAATGATGCAAATAATAAAACATAACCAAACCCTAATTGATGGAGATATTCCCCTTTCTTTACCAAAGGCAATTGTCTTATTATCTCCTTGGTTAGATCTTACACAAAGTGGTCCTTCTTATACGGTATCTAAACCCTAAACCCTAAACCCTAAACCCTAATTAACCCTAATAAACCCTAATAAACCCTAAACCCTAAACCCTAAACCCTAAACCCTAAACCCTAAAATCAACCCTAAACCCTAAACCATAG
>NW_013565103.1:0-4431 GCF_000499605.1 Eimeria maxima | reverse complement strand
GCCTGGCGTTTGCCATTTACCGCCCAAATTGTCTGCCATGCTTGTAAGGCCAACTCGTCCATAGAGACCGTTTCCGTGGTGAACAGTTAGTACGTCGTATTGCTCCGAGTATCACTAGCAACATAGGCTGCTTCGTACTGGCTGCACCGTTGCCATAACACTACTATATGGATCCGTGCTGTATGCAAACGGCAATACATAGAGTCCGTCGAGCGTCATTTGCCTCTGTGGTGAGTAGTCAGTACGTCTCATTGTTTCTAGTAACAAATGTTACTAGAAGGAAGGTATGCTACTTCTCTCTACGTCCCTCAGAATTTTGTTCTCACTCAATGGGTACGGATGCATTGGCTCGTAGTTTCCAACAATACCGTTGGAGGTCTTCAATCAATGTGAACGCGCTTGCCATCGTGTGCGCGCTTGGATTACTGAGTGGATGATACATTGGCTTTTGTCGACTGGACCCGGGTTGTTTGCCTCACGTACGTTGTCTTCTGTATGCCCAACTGTACAGTGCAGACGGGGTTGCAGTTAGACATCAGTTGACTGTAATTGTTTTTCGTTGCCAACAACCTACACTGGGTGTGCTAGACGTCACCATCTGGTTGTTTCACCTGCGCATAATGCTTCTGGCATATCTTTGTTCAGGGAGAGATGGTGAGCTAAGCGACTGCGCTCCTTAATTATTTTGGTATCCGTCCATTGCTGGCAATGCATGCAGACCTTGTGCTTGTAGACCACTGTGCAGCACTGTTGCGTCACAACTGCGGCATCGCACACTGTGGTGATTTGTGTGTTCCATGCTCGAGTGCGGCTCACTTGATTAAATGCTTTTGGCTTGTGCTTAGAGAGTACGTTAGCTGCCGTAGGACTGTGTGCTACGGATGCTGCCGGTGGTCATTTCCACTGACTGCACTCAAGTATACATCTCAGGACGAACGTGTCTTTAGTATGGTCTCCTCTCCTTCCGAACCGGGGCCTCGTTACTTATCTATAACTCCAACCGTCCGAGCGCCAGGAAACTGCATTGCGACATATGCTCACTCATTCTGAACAGTCACCTGGGTACTTATCTATACCTCCAACCGTCCTAGCACCAGGAAACTCCACATGTGTAGCCACGCATGCATGCAGCAAGCCCACCTACCGAATTGGGCTAGTACTGTACACGGACCGACTGAAGCGTATTGGCTAAGATCGGGAAGGATTCTTGGAATCCAGGGAAGGTACAGTAGGGTTATCTCCAGTTCCAGAAATAAACCGTGGCTGGACCTGAAGACGGCCCTACTGTAATGTGAGGCTCACATGATTAAATGCTTTTGGCTTATGCTTAGAACGTACGTTAGCTGTCGTAGGACTGTGTGCTACGGATGCTGCCGGTGGTCATTTCCACTGACTGCACTCAAGTATACATCTCAGGACGAACGTGTCTTTAGTATGGTCTCCTCTCCTTCCGAACCGGGGCCTCATTACTTATCTATAACTCCAACCGTCCGAGCGCCAGGAAGCTGCATTGCGACATATGTTTGCTCCTTCCGAACAGTCACCTGGGTACGTATCTATACCTCCAACCGTCCTAGCACCAGGAATCTCCACATGTGTAGTCACGCATGCATGCAGCAAGCCCACCTACCGAATTGGGCTAGTACTGTACACGGACCGAGTGAAGCGTATTGGCTAAGATCGGGAAGGATGCCTGGAATCCAGGGAAGGTACAGTAGGGCTATCTCCAGTTCCTTATCATTTCCTCTGGCACGCTACACTTCTGGTCACCTGAGCCCCACCGCACATTACCGTAGGGCCATCTCCAGGTCCAGCCAGGTTTTATTTCTGGAAGACCCTGTTAACCCTAGTTTACTATATCCTCACGGGGATCTTTCGACGCGCTTGCATAATTCGGTAGAGCGTTGTGCCTCGCGTGATTAGCGGTGTGTTTAGGGGTGTTGGGGTGGGGGGCGCATCTTTGCTGAATATTGTTGGGAGCCGGTGATTAGCGGTGTGTTTAATTCAAGTAAAGAACCTTGTCCCTTTGCGGTGAAGCACGACGGTGTTTGGCTTACAATTTATATAAGCGGGTGTTTGCTTAGCCATGTAGGGCACAACCTGTTGTGTCAACCTGAAGCGCAATGCAAGTGCTCCCTTAATGGTTATTGGCGGCTGCGCGGATTAGGAGGAAGCCCCTGTCGAGATGCGTGGACATAAGCCTGCGAATGCTTATGGCCAACGTACTTGATAATATGCCCCAGAAAGTACGTTGATCGTACTGTCGTGCACTGAGTCCTTCCTGCAACACCCGCTCAAGCTTTGCTTTACGCATGTGATAGCCCACACAGTTTTGGTCATCGTTCTAATGATGATCAGGCTCCAGTGTTAGGTTTCCGGCCTCCACTAGTCGTTGCACATAGCTGTTAGGTTTTAGGGTACAGGCTGTCAATTTGCTGGCGCAGTGGCATTCAAGCTGTATTGGACACACTTGTCCCGCTAAGGATGTCTTGAAATGTATCAGGCAGTGAGTTGGCTGGAGTCCACACGACGGTGGTTTTATACAACTCGTTTGCCCAACGAGGGTTAATGACAAGGAGGGATTCTGCGGCATGTACTACCAAGTGAGGACGAAAGGATTGATAGAAGGTTTTGTAATGGCGCCACAGTTGCTTTATTTCGAGCGGTGGGACGTTTCTGGCTTCAGCTGCTTGGGCGATGAAATCTAGTATACTTTTGCACAATGGGCGACCCGAATTAGTATTGGGGTTCCCTATAGTTCAGAGGCTTTTCTGAACTGCCAGGCTGTGCGTTTGGTAGCCAAAGCAGTGCAGACACGATATCTAACGCAGCCCCAATAGGGTGTGCACATCAGGAGTTCACACAAAATGAGGGTTAAGCTCCAGTCGTAGGGTGTGCACATCAGGAGTTCACACAAAATGAGGGTTAAGCTCCAGTCGATAGTTAACGTTTAGGGTTTACCTCTTCTCTCTTCAGTGTATTGTTTTAAGTCAGTAGCTGGATTCAACATATCTGCAGTCCGAACGTTCCTTGTCTGCGCTGATTGGGGACGTCTGTCAACACATCCTGCTAGAGTGGATATTGTTTCAGGATGGTTCACTCGATCGTTTTAGGGAGGACGGTTTTGATTCTAGGAGGTACGCCATTCCAACTGTCCCTTTAATCGTGGAGATGTTTTCAGCCACTAGTTGCTGGCTGGCTGTATTGCCGACTTAATCATGACAACGTTGTGAAGATTACCTATGGTCTTAGACAGCAACATTCATGCCCTGTATTTAATTAGCCAGGAAACGCTACAACTATTTCTCAGCGTGCAAGCCTGATGCGGAGGCGTGGTGATACCTGGACTTCTGTAAGCTGCCCCACTGTGACTTCACATCTGCAGCTACGCTTTCACTTGTGTAAAACCGGGCGTGTGTATGCCAATTGCGTTTGACTGAAAACTTTCAAGCAGCATTTAATGCACGTACATACGTGAAGTTAGCCTATTGCGACTGCATCCCCTTACCACCATCTGTTTCTTCATACTTTACTGCACCAGATTGTATGTTTCATAAACCAGGTGACACTTTCCACTGCTGATTCCTGTTTTAATTCTCTTGTGTTCTGGCAAGCTTATAAGGTCTTGGTATTGAGTCAGTCCAGCGTTTTCGCCTTGTACATTGTTTCGCATCGCGGAACTTTTCAGTACACCAAACTGTTAGGAGCTTGCCCTGGAATGTTGGTTGTTGGTGGGGCCAGATACTAGGCCGCCATTGAACCAGGTCTGTGATATAATATTCTGCTGATTGTTATGTGCCTCGTTATCTGGCATGTAAAACTATCGTGCAGAGCTTGTGCACACCAACAGAGAGTGAGGATTTGAAGCACAACCAAAGGTGCCAACCTCCATGGTCGGTAGTGCAATGCTGGAAGGTTGCGCTCTTGGTAGAGGGCTAACAAGGTACCCGTTTACAGACCATGTGACGATGACGAGATTTTGCCTAGCGGCTCCGACGTTTCGTGTGCTAACTTATGTTTTACACCTTTCGAGGCCTGGGTTCGCGTGCAACCCTGAGAAGTAATGACGGCAGGGCATAATTTTGAAATTTCAGGCTGTTCGTCTGTCGTTTGCTTGCTGAGGGATTCTCAGCCTCACTGTTGCTTGCTGAGGGATTCTCTGTGTAGCAGCAATTTGGAGAACACGAACGCGCTTAGGCATATAGAGTGTTGTCCCTTTTTAACTATTGCTGCCCCTTCCAATAGACCAATAGCTTCGATCGAGTGCTGTCCCTTTCCCGCAATCCGCCTTCTCCACACTGACTATCCCCCTTCTCCACATTGGCTCTTGAGGAGCCCTCCCTTACCCTCCGCTGTCTCTCGGTAGTGACGCGATTATGGAGTGCAGTCGAAGGCGCGACTGTACAAGCCCGTCATTAAGCGTGTTTGCTT
>NW_013565102.1:0-4837 GCF_000499605.1 Eimeria maxima | reverse complement strand
TATTACCATGTAATCGCCGATGTAGATGCTTGCTGTGACGCACCAAGCAAACATTGGCTTAACAATAGAAAGTGGGCAGCAACCATTGAACACCTTTGGGAGTGATAGCATTGATTTGATACGTGTCTCAGTGGGGCGCGACTTGGCAAAAACGGTTCGACCGCCCAAGAATCTGGAACGTGCTTGGCTTAGGCTGGTTGTTTTTACCTGAAAGAGAAGTGTACTCCTCAACGCATTGCTATCAGCAGCAGGCCTGATCGCGGGTCCGTGTCCGTCGTACAGATTTGGTTTATCTGTGCCGTTGTGGGACAAGGTTGTGCGCCCCGTCATCTTCAGTCGTTTTGGCATCCTTGCGCTGCATCTCACCACCTTGCCGCCGTTGTGTCCGTGGGGTGTCGTGGCACTGAGTAAGAATGAGTGGCAGTCCAACCGTACATAGTGGATGAAAGTTTTGCATTGTACATGCGGGTGAGCGCGCAGTACTGATAGCGAATAGAATTTTTTGGGGTGTTAGGCAGTGCGTTACTTTCCCAGCCTGGCGTTGATGCTCTTCTTGAGAACATTGTGAAAAAGTGCTGCCAAGACATCCGACTTTGGGTCGCATGTTGCGCCGATTTACGTTTGGACATTGCTATCGCGGATTATGTGACGATCTTATTTGCGTTTGAACATACGAGCGTTTAATACGGCAAGACGGTGGATAACTTTGCTGCGAGAACATTTGAGGACAGTGCTTTTTTTCAATGGCGTGTGGTAGATGAGATTAGTTTGTTACAGATCGTGACTGTCGTACAGGATGTGAGTGTCAGCAATATTCGGTTGCTCTTGGAACGAGCGGGTTGCTGCAGGTCAGAGGTTGAAGCTTCTTCCGAGGAAAGGACCTTCTGTATTGAAAAAGTGCTCGGCCATGCTTGCATATATTTGGACCTGTGTGAGACGAGCAAGGGCTTTCAAGAGTTGGACAATTATATGTCGACACGTCTCTAGCTTGTGAGTCACCCGAGGGGCCTCTTCGATCTAAAGGTGAGGAGAGGTTGAGCGGATGCGATCATACGTGAAGTAAGGAGTGGATACGTGTGGATACTTGGCTTAGCCTTCTAAACGTTGGCATGCCCGAGAGGTGAGAGGCGAAACCCACCAACTCATGGTCTCAGGTGATGCACCTATAGTTGTTCTGCCCTGATCACATGGCAAAGATCCTGGGAGCTGGACTGGGGCGTGAACGGTCTCCGGGGTTGCCGACTTTAGAGTGGTCGCAGGCAGTACGTTCTCTTTTTGCACAGGGAAGTGAAGGGTAGGGAGCATTTCTGTCTTGCAGTGATTTCGCATCAGGTTAGCATGCTGCTTGTGGGACTTACACGTTGCCGTTGGTGGTGTCAACGCATGTTCCAAATCTCAACGGACTTGCTTGGAGGCAGACAGTGCGTTTGCCTCTTGCTGGACAGCAGACGGCGTAACGGTTGATACCTGGAACCTTAGCCTAGAAGTAACGTTATTCTATGATATGGCGCCTGCTGAAAAATTCTCAACATGCGCACAAAGTGGGGTGGAGGCCCCTTTGCTATGTGTGAGGGGCGGGCAACCAGCGAATGCATCTCAGAAGGCAATTTAACAGGTATTCTCTTGCAAACTTATCCGAGCATGAACCACCGAGTTGAACAAATGATCTGTAACTCCCGTTCACCAATGTTATTGATGTTCGGGCACGCCTGCTTGCTTCGCATGTTATGGGGAGATATGGTTCCTTGCATGTTGCATGTTGCGGGTCAAAGCGCTAAACATGCGTGCACTCCAAAACCGAAATTTCTTGGGCACGATCAGACGACGGACGTAGAGGTGTGGAGTGCGTTGAAGGGGGCATGCTTCGTCAGGCAGCTGGCGTCTTCGTGGGCTTGGGGGAAGTAAGGGACCAGCATAAACTACCACGACAAGCAACGTGTTGCTGCACGCTACCAAGCAGCACAAAAAGGTGCGAGTTTTGAACGGGAAGAATTGACTGAAGAAGCGCAGTCGTGAAGCTTCCTTGTGGCCATTTCCCAATGCTTGGCGAACGCGTGACACTGGAGTTACTAAGGTTGTGTGGGCGCACAGCGCACTGTATGCAACGCAAAAGATTGTATGTTGTTTTGGTCTGTGTAAGAAATTGAAGAATGTTCACGTACATGCCTCACAAGCGTGGAGGAAGAAGCGAGAGCGAAGTGTTTGCCTTTCGCGCCTTGTGCGCTGAGGTGGTTCGTTGTATGGGGAGGCAGAGAGTCAGGGCCGTGACGGACTGTGTCTCCTTCGTGCAAGGAGCTGCGACAAGTTACCCTTCCGATTAAGATCCCTGGTGGACATGTTGAACGTTCGGCATTCCTCAAAGCTATGTGCCACAGGCATAATATTTGTTTTAGAAAGTTCGTTTTTTCCCCTTACCCTGTAGGGTGATAAAAGCGCCATTTGGAGTGTCCCGGGAAGGTGGCAGTTGCAGGCGACAGGTACGAGAAGTGTGTAGTATGAATGGTTCAGCGTTACGGCGTTACTATATGGGAGTGGCTTGAGAATTAGCCTTCTGATGGAGGATGACAGTTTTTATTTAAGTTTCCCCTGAACTGGTAGGCTCAGCTGCGTTTCGCGACGCGAGGATCAGCTGCAGGTGCTGGGTAAGTATGTATCTCTCAACAGTTGCTCTTGTGAAGTTACGGAAGTTTTGCATGGCTCCGGAGGCGTGTTTGTGCTTGTGCAGGATGTACGTTTCGGCATCTCTGTGCATGAGGAGGATGCGCTTGCTGTGCATCGCCTTCAACAAGATTGATTTGGCTTTGTTAATTTCGCCTTGCTTTGCGTTGAAGAGGTATATCAACGGAACGCTTAGTTCCTACCGTGAACCGTGCCACGGCACGTGCCCCATACGATTAAGGGTGCAGTACACTTCCCCTTATCGCGGTCCGGCTCGTAATAGCATTTGCGATATCTGCAGCAGCAATCTTCACTCAAACATCTCTTCAAAAGCTTGAGGAAGACCTGATGGGCTTGAGGAATAGGAATGCTTTGTCAGAATTGCACTTGATGGGGTCTGTTGGCAAGACGTTATACATGAAGTTGGTGCGTCCGTGTGCAGGGAGAGTCGTCGCGCATTTCATTGCAGGCGGCTGCAAGAGAGACATCGGGAAACCGTGGGTCTGCTTGTCATGTGACTGGGGTGCAAGGGAGGCAAACAGGAATCTAGCAGACAAATAGAGCATAGGCTGTTATTTGCGTGAGTGTTGTGCCGTGTGCATTTGGGCGGTGCAGAGGTCCACTTGGCGGGCAATGTTCGCATTTCTTGGACAATTACCGGTCTGTTTGCCCTTTGCTAGAACGGGAAGTGTGGTAGCGTCCGGAGCTGATTCGTTCAGAAGGTGCGTTTTCGTGCAGACAGCATGCGCATGTGCTGACGTTATAAACGTCAGAGGCATAGTGGATGTGTATGTGGATAACTGTCAAATATTGACGGGGAGAGGGCAGTTGTGGGCGAATCGCAGAGATAGGCCACAGCATAGTTGTATTGTGCCTGGAGGCTACGGAGATGTACATGCCGTGAAGTGCTCGGGCCTTTGTGTTGCCTGCGTTCTGCCCACTGGTTGACCAGTTGAACAATGTTGCATAGTTGTGAACTGCGCAGTAGTGTAGATTCGTTAAATGCAGAGAAGGTGGGCACAACAGGAAGTGGGTGTTGGGACATCAGCAACTGCAGGGACTACAGCCTTCCGGAAGCAAGAAGGAAGGGGGATAGCAGCTAACGCAGCCTGTTTGGTACGTGGCATGGTTTGGGTCTTTTGCTCGGGTGCTTCGTATCCTTTCGAAGGTACTGGTGGAAAAGATGAGAGAGGTGGCTTTGCACATGTTTGTCTGACAACAGCAAGTGCGCTTGCGCGTAGTCGCTAATGTGTTATTGGAGGAGAATATTTTTTGTCCGTTAGTGCGGTCGCACTAGATTTGTTCGTAGCAAGGAAAGGACGTGGACGCATCTGCAAGCTGTCTTGCCACTTGTGTGATTGGTTAGGCAGGGAGGCGGGTGAAGGGGAGAAAACATGGCAGTGCAACTACGTACGTGCGGTGCGTTCGCATTGGATTTCGTGTCCAGTGCCTCTTAACCTGGTTGTACGCACAGAATGTGAGCTGGGACTCGTCACTTGTCACCGAAGCACTCTAGGACGGATGTCTTGACAGACACCATATTTACGGTGTCTAGGTCCACGCTGCTTGCAAAGTCTTATGACGGTCCCAGATGGATGGACGCACCTTTATTAGTGCAGGATATGTGTACTATGTCGTTGTGTTACATGCCAGTGCTTGTTGAAGTCGGTGGATAGGCACATTGTGTTGAAATTGCGCCAGTATGTGGAGCAGCTTGATGTGTTTCAGGGTTTGTGGCTTTAGGCTTCGTGTGTGTGGAGTGAAGGCAGCTGCAAGGATGCTCATACTCCAGCGCGGCTATGCCTGTAAGACGGTGAGTGGACCCTTCGTAGTACTGTGAGACACGCTAACACGGCTTCGATGCAAGCGCATGCACAGGTATATATGAGCAGTATCGAAGAATATTGGTGGAATGTGGGGGTGGGTGTGTCTGACGAGAATATTTCATTGCATTCAGCTTGTTTATGTATGGGACTGGTTTCCACACAGACTAGAGGGAGCTGCTGGTGGGGTTTCATTTCGCAAGACCTCGAAGGTGCAGGAAGGTGTGAGGGTGATTGGCAGCAGGGGCCCGTGTGGAATAAGATGCACAAGCCAAATTTGGATGTTGCAGGCTGTGGGTTTTGGCGCGGTTGTTAATCGTGATTTGCTGTAGCGTTTGGGTGCGTGGGTCGCACAG
>NW_013565101.1:0-3630 GCF_000499605.1 Eimeria maxima | reverse complement strand
GCCCGCCCCCGCCGCCCCTGCCGCCGCTGCTGCTGCTGCACTTTGTCTATGACTAGGGGGCCCCGTGTGGGGCCTCGGTCTTAATTCTGCTTCCCCATGGGCAAACCTACAGGAGGCCCCTGATGGGCACCCTTGGGGGCCCCCTGCTGCATGCAGGGGGCAAACAGCAGTCTTAAAAAACTCGGGTGTAGAACGAAGCTCTTCAATTGAATGCGCAAACTTGCATGCATCCCCCCTGCTGCAGTAGGGGGGCCCCCGCTGCTGCTGCTGCTGCGCCAGCTGCACCTGCTGCTGCTGTTGCTGGGCGGCGGAGGAGGGGCCCCCAACTACTTGGTGTGGGGCCCCACCCCCCGATCCCCCCTCTGCAGGAACACCAGGAGGGGGTGGGGGCCCCCCATCCTTGGGTGGACCCCCACCCGCCGTTGTTGTTGTTGCTGCTGCTGCTGATTGCTGCTGCAGCAGCATAAAAGGACAAAGACGAGTTCTTAATAAGTTAGGTCTTTCTCTTAATTCCTTCTCATCATGAGCAAAGACACACAGGGGCCCCTTGCTGCAGCAGCCCTGTGAATGGAAGCGGCACATCTTTGTTTTTTGCATGCGCTGCTGCAGCGAAGGAAGAGATAAAGAAGGACGTGATCTGCCGCTGCTGCTGCTGCTGCTGCTGGTGCTGCTGGGGGTGGCGTGGCTGTGGCTACGGCCAGAGGGGAATGAATGCCCGGGGGAAGAAGAGGAAGAGGGACCCTTCGCGGATCCTGGTGGTGGTGGTGGTGCAGCAGCAGCAGCAGCAGCAGCAGCTGCTGCTGCTGCTGCCTTAGTACCCAAAGACATGCCCAGCAGCAAAGGAAGCACATCCGATACATCACCAGCCTCACCCGTTGCGCTGCTGCTGCTGTTGCTGCTGCTGCTGTTGCTGCTCCCAGAAACAAGAGCAGGAACAACAACAGCAGCAGCAGCAGGCATAGAAGCAGCAGATGCTGTTAAGCTGCTTGTGCTGTTGCGGCCACCCGTGCTGCTGCAGCTGCCTGTTGCTGCTGCTGTGCTGCTGCTCAGTGTGCTGCTGCTTCTCCTGTTAAAGCCCTGCTTTCCGCTGCTGCCGCTGCCGCCAGTTTGCTGCTTCTGCTGCAGCTGCTGCAGCCGCTGCGGCATCACCACCAGCTGCTGCAGCGCTTGCTGTGGGTCCAGCTGCTCTGCCTCCTGACCCACACTGTCCTTTTGCTGCTGCTTTTGCTGCTGCTGCTTCTGCTTGTGCTGCTGCTTCTGCTGCTGCTGCTGCTTCTGCTGCTGACTACGCCACCCGCTAGCAGCTGGAGCATCTACTAACATAAGGAGGGCCTCTTCTGCTGCAGCGCATGCTTGCTGCCTCTGCTGCTCCTGCTGCTGCTCCTCCCGCCTCTGTGAGTCGTGCTGCTGCTGCTGTATATGCTGCTGCTCTTGGTGTGCCGCTCCCTGCGTCTGCTGCTGCTGTTCCTGTTCCTGCTGATGCCTACGCCGATGCTGCCGCTGCCTCCGCTGCTGCCGCTGCTTCTTTGCGTGCTTGCTGCTGCTAGGGGGGAAGCTAGAGGGCATATACGCTGCGCCCTCCATCCTTTCTCCCTGCAGCAGCTGCTGCAGCTGCTGCAGCAGTAAATTTTGTTCGCACTCATGAGCTGTACTATTTCTACTGTCTGGCTGTGCGCGCAGCAGCAGTTGCTGCTGCTGCTGCTGCGAAGCCTGCTGCAGAGCTTGGTGCTGCAGCTGCTGCTGCAACTGCTTCTGCAGCTGTATCAGCTGTTGTAGCTGCAGCTGCTGCAGCTGCTGCTGCACTAGCTTCGGGAACTGGAGCTCCAAAGCATTGTCATGCTGCAGCAGCATGTGCTGCTGCTGCTGCTGCCAGAAGGGGGCTTCTTGCGCGCCTGAGTTACATCCTTCTGCTCCAGTTTGCTGCGCACTAACAGCTGCTGCTGCTGCTCCTGCAGCTGCAGCTGCAGGTGCTGCTGATGCCCCGCTTAAACTAGGAGAAAGCAGCCACAGAGAAGCAGGACTGTACACGTTCGCTGCTGCAAACTCTTTCTGCTGCTGTGTGTGTTGCTGCGTATTAAAGGGGGTAAGAGGTGATGGAGGTGCTGCTGCAGCTGCTGATGCTGCTTCTGCTTCTGATGGCAATGGTCCCTGTGATGCTGCTGCAGCGTCAGGCTGCTGCGCATCCGGGGGAGTGCCGCTGCTGCGGCTTGAGTCTGCTGCTGCTGCTGCCTTCATTTTGGTGTTGCAACAGCAGAATCCAGGGGGGTGAGAGGTGCAGCTGTGGGTTGCTGCTGCTGCTGCTGCTGGCAGCAGGTCTCTCCTGCCGAGCGGGAGCAGCGGCTGAATGCTCGCTTCTGCAGCAGCAGCAGCAAGAATGCCTACTAAATGAAGAGGAAACAACAAGGGATAATAGATGCAAATGAAACAAAGAGAAGAAAAACAAATGACAGCGACAAAGGCCTGCGGGGTCACTCGGCGGAGGGGCAACAGAGCAGCACCCAGGAAGCACTGCTGCTGCTGTTGCTGCTGTTGCTGCTGCTGTGCTGCAACAGCAACTTCGATAAAAGAAAAAAAAGACAAAAAAACAAACGAAAACAATAATGCCTTGCAACGGGGCAACGGGCAGCTACAGGAAGCAGCAGCAGGCTGCCACAACAAATCCCTAAGAGGGTGCTGCTGCTGCTGTTGCTGCTGCTGCTGCTTCTACTGCTGCTGCTGCTGCTACCGCTGCTGCGGGAGGAACTATGGCAATATCTAAGTAAAACAAGCTGCAGTAGGGGACTAAGTACGAAACAATGTAGCCTAAAACGACTGGCCTTCGCTTTTGTGAAGCGATAGCATTTGCTGCTGTTGCTGCTGCTCCTGCTGTGGGCCGCAGCAGCAGCAGCAGCCGCAGCAGCAGCAGCAGCCGATCGATACACCAGATGCCTCTACTGCATATTTGCTAACCCTTTGCTTCTTCTCTGCTTGTTCTTGCCACAAGCCTTATCCTTAGTGTGTAAAAGACCCGACAGCTCTAACGGCTGATACTGCTCTTCCTTGCTGCTGCTGCTTCTGTTACTGCTGCTCTGTGGGCCACACCAATGTTGCCACCGCAGCAGCAGCAACAGGAGGACACTCTAATACTGCTGCAGGCACCCACACCTCCCCACTTAACCATAAGTACTCGAAATGCAGTGTTTTTACTCTGCTTCTAGCGCACACCCTAAACCCTAAACCCTAAACCCGAGGTCCCAGAGGGAGCAGGTAATAGAACTGTCCCGATCCTATGGCTAAGACTTGAGTGTTAGGGTTTGTTTATTTAATATTAGGGTTTTTTTATACAAGGGTTTAGAGTTTTAGACTGCAAGCTAAGCCGCACCTTCACTTTCTTATGGTAATATAGAAAAAAATGACTTCTGCCTTTGCTGCAGCACGTGCTGCATGCAGACAAAGCACTTGCTGCTAGCATCCAGCGCATGCATGCATGCATGCGCTATACACACAGATACAACGCCCTACATTCTATGATATTCCCCATCAAGGTCTCCTTCCTTTCTGATGTATCTCCTTATTAGCAGTGATTTCCTTACACACACACACACACACACACACACACACACACACACACACACACACACACACACACAC
>NW_013565100.1:0-3839 GCF_000499605.1 Eimeria maxima | reverse complement strand
TATATATATATATATATATATATATAAATATATTAATTAATTAATTAATTAATTATAAATAAATAAATAAATATATAAATACGCATATTATGATGTATTATATGCATATATTATTTATTTATATAATAAGGAATAATTATACGCACGTTACCTCTTAGCCATCGCCATCCTGTATATAAATATTAATTAATTAACTAATTAATTAATTAATTATATTAATATATATAAATATAAATATACAAATAAATACGTATATTATGATATATTATACAGCAGCAGCAGCAAACAGCAGCAAACAGCAACAGCAGCAGCAGCAGCAGCAGCAGCAGCAGCAGCAGCAAGACACGTACCTCTTGAGTAACAAAAGGATTAGGACCATCAGCTAATAATAATAATATAACATCATCATAACCATCACCACAATCAGCAGCAGAAGCAGCAACAAGAACAAACAGCATCAGCAGCATCAGCATCAGCATCAGCATCAGCAGCAGCAGCAGCAGCAGCAACCTACTTCCTTAGCAACAAAAGGATTAGCACCATAAGCTAATAATAATTTAACCTCCGTAAGAAGACCCCAAAAGACAGAATAAAAAAGAGGAGAAGGAAGACGAGAAGAAATGATGAATAATTCAGGGGAAGCACCATTCTCTAATAGTAATTGCATCTGCAACAGCAACAGCAGCAACAGCAGCAACAGAAGCAGCAGAAGCAGCAGGAGATGGGGTAGCAGCAAGAGGAGAGGGAGGGGGAGAAACAGCAGAAAAAACGGCAAAAAATGAGGGAAGATACGTCCAGCAGCAGCAGCAACAGCAGCAGCAGCAACGGCAGCAGCAGCAGCAGCAGAAGCAAGTATGTAGACAGCAGCAGAGACAGCAAAACAGCATACAGCCCTTCGTGCAGCACCATCAGCCATTACTATTGCTGCTCCTCCTCTTCCTCCTCCTCTTCCTCCCCCTGCTGCTGCTGTTGTTGTTGCTGCTGCTGCTGCTGCAGTATAATTGGGGTGTATAGGGAGACTTACTAGTGCTGCGTTACGATTGTTTGCTGCATGCAGCAGCGCAGGTGTATCGTCACCTGCGCATACAACAACTGGATGACTAAGTGCAGCAGCAGCAGCCTCTAGATCCCCTAATGATGGCATACTTCTTGTTCCTCTTGCTGCTGCTGCTGCTGCTGCTGCTGCTGTTGGTGCTGCTGCACCTGCTGCTGCTTGTAATGGTAAGGGGGACGGGTATTGGGGTGGTTTTTTACATGTTAATACTGCTGCTGCTGCTGCTGCTGCTGCTGCTTGCCGCTGCTGTACAGGAGGGCAACAATTAAGGGCATAAGCAGCAAGACGTTTTGCTGCTGCTGCTGCTACTGCTGCTGCTGCTGCTTGGCAACGGGCCTTAGCTGATAAAGGGATGGGGGCCTCTGGGGCCCCCCCAAAGGCTAAGAGGAGACGAACCTTCTCTTCTGCTGCTGCGCCGCATGCAGCAGCAACACTTAGTGCTGATAGTCCGTGCTGCAGCACACAAACAGCAGCAGCAGCAGCAACAGCAATGTAATGCAGCAGTCTAGCTTTTCTCTATACAGTGTACTGAGCTGCAGGTGCTGCTATGTGTGTCGATGCTGTTCCTGCTTCTGCTGCTGCTGCTGCTGTTGCTGCTGCTGCTGCTGCTACTACGAACCCGCATGCAATTAGGGTTTGCGCCACGCTGCAGCAGCCGCTGCAGCACTGCTGGCGAGCTAGCAGCAGCAGCAGCAACAAGAAGTTTCCCTGCAGCAAAAAACCCTCAAGCACAAACCCTACATCTTTACATACCTAGCAGCAACCATGCTCGAGGGTTTAGGGTTTAGGTAGGGTTTAGGGTTTAGGTAGGGTTTAGGGTTTAAGGTAGGGTTTAGGGTTTAGGGTTTAGGGTTAAGGTAGTTGTTATTATTGTACGTTTTATTGTATGTAGGTAAGGTATTGTTAATTATTTTAGTGTTTATTATTGAATTAGGGTTTAGGGTATAATTAGGGTTTAGGGTATAATTAGGGTTTAGGGTATAATTAGGGTTTAGAGTTTAGGGTTTAGGGTTTAGGGTTTATATACCTGGTTGTAGAGACAATTCAGCAATAAGATGATGAACAGCAACATCATGACAATAAAGGAGACAAACTTCTCCTACTAGCAGCAGAGGAAGGGACTTAAGTCTACGCAGCAGCAGCTGCTGCTGCTCTGTGTCTCCTCCTTTTCCTCCTCCTGTTGCTGCTGTTCCTCCTCCTCCTGCTGCTAATGTTGCTGCTGTTGCTGCTGTTGATGCAGCAGCAGCAGCTGCTGCTGCTGCTGCTGCTGCTGCTGAACCCTCTAAAGGGAATAACCAACCCTCAGGGAGGGGCCCCCAACCACGACGGGGGGCCTTCGGTCGCTGCAGCACAGCAGGGAGGGGGGCCCCTCCTTTTTGTTTAGAGGGGGCCCCCTTAGTGTTGCTGCTCTTGGTAGCAGCAGAACCATTTGTTCCTGCTGCTGCTGCTGCTGCTGCTGCTGATTTCTGCACACATAGATGGGTGAATCCTGCTGCATGCTCCCCGTCAGCATCATTGCTGCTGCTGCTGTTGCTGCTGCTGCTGCTGCTGCTGGGGCTCTGCTGCAGCTTAAAGAAAGCAGCAGAAGGCCAACCCTCATCTACGCTGCAGCCATGAGAGAAAAGGATCTGCAGCAGCAGCATGTGCTGCTCCTGCTGCTGCTGCTGCTGCAGCTGCAGCGCCGCATACACCACATGCAGACATGCTGCATCCCCAGCAAACGCTAGCGCATCCGCCTGCATGCAAAAACACAGAAAAGAGACACACACATTAGCAGCAGCAGCAGCAGCAGCAGCAGCAGCAGCAGCAACAGCAGCAGCAGCAGCAGCAGCAGCATACCTGTTGGGGCCCCTTATTATTTTCCTGCAGCAGCTTGAGCAGCAAATTGGCATTTTTATTTCTTATTGCGCGCAGCAAACGAACAGCAAGGGCCCTAGAGGGGGCCCCCCTACTTATACCTGAGCAGCGTCCCTGGTACCCTTTTTGTTGGTTGGGGGGCCCCCCCCCTTGTCTACGGGGGGGGGCCCCTCTTGTATACGGGAAGGATTGCTGCTGATGCTGCTGCTGCTGAGCACTGCAAAGAGCACAAGAAGGAAACTGCAGCGCAGCAGCAGCAGCAGCAGCAGATGCAGCAGCAGAGCTACTCGGCCCTGCACCCATCACTATATACAAGAGGGGCCCCTGGGGGCCCCCCAATTAGTCATACTAAACCCCCTAAGGGGGTGTTTATAGAGAGTCCCTGCTGCTGTTGCTGTTGCTGCTGTTGCTGCTGCTGCTGCTGCTGCTGTTGAAGAAGAAGAACAGCAGCAGAAGATGCAGCAGAATTATTGTCCCTAAAACCCTCCCCCTTATTATTACGCACAAGAATTAGGGTTTAGGGTTTAGGGTTTAGGGCCTTAGCTGTCTCCTAGCGAGACGATTAGGGTTTAGGGTTTAGGGTTTAGGGTTTAGCAGAGAGAAGAGAGAAGAATATAAAAGGAGACAAGAAAAGGAGACAAGAAAAAGAGATACACAAAGGGGACAGAAGAAGGAGACAGAAAAGAGCAGCAGCAGCAGCAGCAGCAACAGCAACAGCAGGAGACACAGGCCCTCGTGTGTGCTGCTGCAGTGTGCCTCAGCTGTCGGCGCAGCTACAGCAGCAGCAGCAGCAGCAGCAGCAGCACAACAGGAAACAAATATAAACTAAATAAATATATTTACTTATTTATATAAAAAAGAAAAGAAGATAAATTAACAAAAAAAGATAATAGAAGAGAGAAGAGGGGCCCCTCTGCTGCTGCTGCTC
>NW_013565099.1:0-4018 GCF_000499605.1 Eimeria maxima | reverse complement strand
CCACCCACCCACAACCATCCACCCACACCCAAATCCTGTGTGTGTGGGCTGGGGGGGTGGGGGGTGGGGGGTGTGTTGACACTATGCGATGAATCTAGCAAGTGTTGGCAGTAGCAGGTAGTGGCACAAAGTGCCCTGCATAAGCATCCGTTGTAATTGACCTGGTCGTGGATGTCATTTTGCGTTTTTTCTTGTTTCTGACATGCTGAAGTTGGCGTTTGATGCCTGTAGTGTGTACAGCTCAGCAGTTGTGTGTTGTGTCCGTTAAATTGTTCTCCAGGGAGGGCCAGCCTTGGCTATCGTTTCTGTCCCTCTAGGCCCGTCAGATTCACAGCAAAGTTCCCGCCCAGTAGACATTGGACAGCATCCCTTTTATAGGATTCCAAGTGCGGAACCCGGTGCCTGTGTGCGGGAATTCCAAAATATACAGCTGCCGTCGTTTAGCCGGAAGATGTACTGCGACGCCCGAACACTATTAAGGGTTAACCAATATCTAAAGAAGCCTTTGCTTAGCGCAAGAGATCTAGATTCTCTCATGTTCCACCTCGAGCGCCTGGTCTTCCACGCTGTTCGTCGTGCGAAGGAAAATATCGACGGGATTCAGCCCAAGCTTATTGTAGAGAGACTCGCGTTTGCCCTTTTGGTGACAGATGCCATGTACGCGGCCAGCGAGGTACTTGGAACACCAGCCAAGCGCTCAGAGTGGTGGCCAAAGATCATTGCCACACTACCAGTTTATTCGGGACCGAATGCATCTGATCCTCCGCGTGCCACAGCGCGGCAGAATGTCCTTTTAGCTCAGTTCTTGCATAGTGTTTTGGAGTTCTATAAATCTGGCTCGCGTCCTCCGGCTGCAGCTTTGGTCCCACTAAAGCAAATCCTTCTGTGCACGCCTGCAGTTCCAGCTCTAAGAAGGGGACCATGGGTACATTTTATGGCCGATGATCTTGAGTGGCAGAAGTCCCAATGATCCCTTGTTTCGAATGGAGGCAGCATCCATAGAAACATGAACAAATACACTGTCATGGTTCATACATGGCAGTGTGCCACATTTCATGGCATTCCAAAAGTTTCAGTGGTTTGTTCGATAGCGTTCTGGCTGCTTAGTAGAAAGCTGTGGCACTCTGAGCTGGGGAACCCAGCTTGGCGTACAAGTTGAGGCAGTATTGATGCTGAACACCAGCACCCCCTTGTGTATGGAGCACTTGAGGACTAGGGACACCTTTAGGATGGCAGATCGCAGTTAACGCGCAACTTAAAGCAGTCCTACAATACAGCCGTATCTGTTGGAGTTCGATGGTTTGCACTTGCACTGTAGAATAGCATGTTCTAATGTCGACGAAGATGCGCTCATGTGATCAGAAACACTTTGGCCTCCTTCTGAGCCAAATGTTTCCATGAACATTGTTGAGGTTTTGATGAATTCGTGTGCTTGGCTCCCCTTTATATGCGTCGAGCCGATTATGCTTGTCAGTTCGACCACTTGAGCTAGTCACAGCAGGTTGTGCATGGACAGAAATTGACGTTTTAGATGGATGATGCCAAAGTAGCGGAACCCGTGAACAATTTCTGCAACGTGTTTCTGGCTGGCAGAGAGGTGAGCAAAGCACGGTTAGACGGTGTGGCGAACAAGGTGGGCGCACAGAGAACCTAAGTCTAAAGCTTTTCTGGCCGTTTCTATCTCATGCTCAAACATCATTGCTCTCCTGAATAATTCATGCATCTCACTTTGAAGCTCCGCCTAACTGCCAAGCAGTTTTATCCGAGGCCGCATAGTACTGACTGGTGAAGGTCTGCTATATCCTTGTCAGCTGCACTATTCCAGTAGTATTGGGGAAGCACAGGTTCGTCCCCAGTATAATGAAACGTATCATCACTGAACTGTTGTTCTGCGGGATATATTTGTTATTCACCAGGTGATGTGAGAACTCAGCCGTGATGTTCTCACATAAAGACGAGAGGCAGCCGCAACTGGGGAAGAACGGCTCAACATGAAGGAGTCCAGAACCAGTATTTTGCATTGGCATAGCATTCTCAGAATGTGAACGGCTTCGTTGACGCGTTGAATGAAGAAGCAGGCGGAGCCGATGCTTAAGTAGTGGCCTCTGGCTACACACAACCAAGCAGGCGAAGAACACGAAGCTGAACTCCGTCCAAGCTTTTGTATCTGGGAAATTTGCGCCTGAATAGATTTCCGGGGATAGTGAACTAAATTTTCTACCATGCCCATATGCCCTCGTAAAGCTCTTCCAGCAACATGTGTATCTCGCAAGGTCGGCGGTGTCGTTGGCACATGGGAAGTGTAGGTAGCTTGGGCCTCAATGATCCAAACATAAGGAAAGCAAGCCAGCAATGCTCCTTTGGAGAGCAGGAGAGCAATTTGAGAAGAGCACATCTAATGCGACTGCATCGTCTGCACTAAATGTTGTCGGCAGACCGCCAGATTTCCATTTGAAAAGACTTCACAATGCAGAATGTGGATTCCCCCTCATGCACTGCATCTCACAATCAATATCTTACAGCACGCTTTGTGAAAATCAAAGTTATTTCAATCCAAGAGGTACAACCTTGGGAAACATACGAACACAGTCGCCCGCTCCTCCCCAAAGTTGACGAAACAAAGGTCTCTCCGAATTTTTGAACCGTTTCCAATTCGATGATTTAGCCTAGAGGATTATTCTCAGAAAGAAGAGACCGAAGTGCGGTGGCAGAGCACGTGTTCGCCTCTGGAACTTGCCCATACGCCCTATCCGGCTACCTTCTAACGCACCGGCATCAAAACCTTCAACCGCTCTGAGGCAGAATAGCTACCCACTAACTAGGCCAATTCGTGTCTTCCGACCTTGTTCGCCACACCGTCTAACCGTGGTTCTATGGATGCTGCCTCCATTCGAAACAAGACATCATTGGGACTTCTGCCACTCAAGATCATCGGCCATAAAATGTACCCATGGTCCCCTTCTTAGAGCTGGAACTGCAGGCGTGCACAGAAGGATTTGCTTTAGTGGGACCAAAGCTGCAGCCGGAGGACGCGAGCCAGATTTATAGAACTCCAAAGCACTCTGCAAGAGCTGAGCTAAAAGGATATTCTGCTGCGCTGTGGCACGCGGAGGATCAGATGCATTCGGACCCGAATAAACTGGAAGTGTGGCAATGATCTTTGGCCACCACTCTGAGCGCTTGGCTGGTGTTCCAAGTACCTCGCTGGCCGCGTACATGGCATCTGTCACCAAAAGGGCATACGCCAGTTTCTCGACAACATATTTGGGTTTCAAACCGTCTATACTCGGCTTCATAAGAGGGATAGTATGATTAACCAGCAGCTCGAGGTGTTGCATGAGGCACTCTAGATCTAACGGATTCAGCAAAGGCTTCTTTAGAAGTTCTTTAAACCCCAACAGCGCTCTGCCTTCAACTAACGTTCTACGGCGATGTAGCCGACACCCCTTGAACGTGATGTCCCTCACCCAAGCACCGGGTGCCACACGTGGAATCCTATAAAAGGGATGCTGTCCAATGTCTACTGGGCGGGAACTCCGCTTTGAATTTGACGGGCCTGGAAGAGGAACAGAAACGATAGCCAACGCTGGCCTTCCCTGGCGAACAATTTAACGGACACAACACACAACAGCTGAGCTGTACACACTACAGGCATCAAACGCCAACTTCAGCATGTCAGAAACAAGAAAAAACGCAAAATGACATCCACGACCAGGTCAATTACAACGGATGCTTATGCAGGGCACTTTGTGCCACTACCTGCTACTGCCAACACTTGCTAGATTCATCGCATAGTGTCAACACACCCCCCACCCCCCACCCCCCCAGCCCACACACACAGGATTTGGGTGTGGGTGGATGGTTGTGGGTGGGTGGGCGTGGGGGGGTGAGAGGGTGGCTGGCTGGGTGAGTCTGTGTTTCTGTCTTTCTGTCAGCGAGGATATGGCTGTCTGTGCGGCTCTGTGCCCGTGCACGCTGTTTCTGGCTCGCATAAGCCCTAGCTACTAATTGCCATATA
>NW_013565098.1:0-4159 GCF_000499605.1 Eimeria maxima | reverse complement strand
TGGGTATTGTCCCCACGATCTCGGAACAGCCCTAGGGCGCAGTGCACAACAAACTAACAAATTAGTTCCGCACTACGTGTGCTGGGTGCTGCTCTGGTGGACTCGTGAAAAGGCGGAGATCTTGCTGCAACGCTGCCTTGAAGTATTAGCGCATGGCCAATTTCCTATCAGCTAGTCAGTTCTGCTTTTCGTTGTAGCAGGGCATTCGCTAAAACAGCCAGTGTTGGCTAGTGCATTTATGTTCCATCAGGAGACTGCCTGCTCATTCGTTGGAGCCAGCGTAGCTGGAGGCATTATGCAACTTGCTTAATTGAGCAAATATCTGAGGCTTAGGCGCTTAGAGGCCTAACGGTGCCTTCGGCCCCTTCAATGATTTCTGTTGACTTGCGGAAGACATATCAACAATAGCTCAAGAAAGCTGGGTATCGAGACCGTCCCGTTTTCCTGGTGCAAACAGAAAGTAATTTTTCTGTGATTGGCGCAATAGCCTACCCTACACAGCTCTGTCTGCGATGTTCTCCGGGTACGAACTGAAAGCGGCATATAATACACTTTTCTCTGTGTATTCGGGGCCGCACGAGCTACGTAAACTGTTGGAGGAAGTGATGCAAGCCAACCGTGGTCCTTTTACTCAGAACGTGCGGCTTGGTACTTGTTTGACGAATGTGTCCCCGTGCTAATCTAGAGAAGAACAACTCTGCAGTTGCGAAAAACTACTTGTCAAGGGATCAAAACAAAACAGTGCCCGTTCGGTAAATGCTGTTGCATTCCCAATTCCATAGTAAAAGCCTTGTGACGCGTCTATTGACGTGGTTACGTTGGTGTAGAGTCTCTATATTGGCTGTGGCTTTTGTATCATGCCTGTACCGGAGTTCACGGGATGCGGGGTCCGCTGTTTTGGGGGGGAATATTTGTGGCTGTTCCCAAATGCTCGCTACATGATCCATGGCGCCTACCTCAAGGAGGCGGCAAGTTGCACGTCTAGACGCAGGTACGGATACGTGCAACGGTGACCGTGAGATGGGTTCGTGCACTTCATTGCAGACGCGAACCTATTGTGAGAACGATTTGGCTTTCGAGTATCTTCATATTGTCCAGATATCTAGTGCACCTGAGAGGCACGCCGCTCGTGGGTAGGTTTTTTGCAGCTGCCGACCCTACAGCGAAGATGCAGTGTCGAATTGTTGTGCCTCTCATGCTGCATGGCTATACCTGTTTCTTTGGTTGCGCTGTCGAGGAATTTAGATTGCGCATGGGCTGGGGTGTTGCGCGTATCTGCATGTGCCTAGCCAATTCACAATTGCCACTCCCACGACTGCGGTGCGGTTCCAAATGGTTGTGCTTCTGCTACTAAATATTAACAGCGAGTAGTCGTACCGTAGATACGATGCATCTCTTTTTTTCGTTATATCTGATCTCCGCAAGCTTTGTATTTAGTGGACAGTACAGACAGTGCGCGGCAACTTTCGCCAGCTGCACAACTTGGTGATTTATCCGGGGGTTGCAGCCGGTTGTAGCTGAGGCAAGGTAAATAACACGCGTCTTTTCTTTTTGTAATTTCGTAACATCACGACAGTGGCACGGTCTCGAATAGTTGCGTCTCTATTGGCTCCAACGGTGGCTTATAAATGTTGTGTTTGCGAGTACTTATAGCGCTGGCGAAATAAATGCCATGCAATCCTTTTGTTGGTTGTTCTTTATCTCCATAATTTATGCCGGTAGTGCATTTGATAGGACGTGAGCTTCGTCTCCACTATGTGCGCGAGCCGCGAGCTCCTTTACCATCCAGAGGTCTTCCTCCATTTGTGCAAAGCGTTGTTGACTACGTACTGGCGGTTGAATGAATGTTTTTGACTAGCTGAGTTGCAATCGTACACTGGGGATTCTTTAACTTTGAACAGTTTTTACTACTTGCTTGCAGCTTTGGCTTGGATTTCTGGGTGAATGCGTCTAAGAGTCAACTGTGCGTCCTGCTTGCCTGCGTCTTTCTTGCTGAGTTGCGAGTTGCGAAAGTCACGTCTTGGGAGCGTTATCGGGTATTTGTTTGCGTCTCACATCCAAGGATGTGTGCCGGATTCACGTATGCGAGATTTGTAAATCGCGTAGGCGTAGTAAATCTCACGAGTGTCGCCTTTTTTACCTTGTGTGTGTGTATGTAGTTTAGCGCATCGGACAGGAAGTGCGGTTTCCTCTTGAACCGCCAGGCTGGTTCCGTTGAAGTGCAAATCTATTTTGTGATTTCTGGAATGTGTTATGCTTACAGCAATATTGCTGTTAATTATCTAACTTAGTTGCAGCTGCGAATGCCTACGTTGAATGGTGTATGGCCTGTCTACGTGCCTGTGTCTTGCCTTTTATAGGGAGCTAGCGCAGGCGACGCGCTCTCGTGTGTTGTTTCCTTCCTGCGTCTAAGGCTTTGTGATGGAGGTTTGGGCGAGTATATTAAACGGCTGTAGTGTAGGCGAGGTCGAGCTAAGTGTGACGAGTCTGGCCGTTCGTTCTTCACATTGTTGTGGCATGAACGTTGTTGAGAGCGTCGGACAGGAAGTGCGCCTTGCTTTTGGACCGTGGCGCGTCCCTCGAAATCCACTTCAGTGCATATGCCTTGCTTCGTTTCTGGGCGGCGTTTTTTAGTGCGCGTTGGCGGCATTACTGGTTGGTGTCCTGGATCTAGCTTAGTTGCAATCGTGCTGCTTCTGCGCTGAACACAGATTACTATTTGCAGCTGTGGTGCGAATGTAGGAGGGCACAGGTTTAAGATGCAACATATACTTGATAAATACTCTGGCTAGGCTTGGCATATGTGTGGTCTGATCAGCTTGTACGCGTCTAGATGAGCAACAGTTCATGTTGGTTGTATATTTGGATTACTGGGATGGCGTGCCACCACTAAATATATTACGATTCCATCCCTCTGTTGCGACGAATTGTGTTTGGTCGAGTCATCTTTACCGCCTTACTAAAGCCGCTCGCGGGAACCTCGGTGAACCAAACAGCAACACTGGTTGCGAGGTTGGCCTTCGGTGATCGCTGGATTAGTTGGTCGATTTACCTTACTGTGCTAGCCCTCATATTGATTGCATGATTGCTTGTGTTTTCTGAAGGGATGGTTGGGGAGGTCATTGCGGGTGGCACAGTCATTGACAGCGAATACTCATTACAAGTTTCATGGGTTGAGCGCTCTGCCCAGTTGCAACAATGTATGAACAGCTGCGGATTGCCACCGCCTTGGGTGGGTGAACATTCGTGTGTTGCAATATAAATTCAACCGTAGGGTTCTAACGACAGGGTCTTCTGCGTTTTCTTGCGTCTCCAGTGATGTTGCATGACTAGACATATTCTTGGGAGGCGCAGCCCATATCCCTGCTTTAGAAAGTTCGTTCGTGTCCTTTACGCATCGATGTGGTGGTTGGTAGTTTGAACGGCTCCGTTATTCACAGGTAGTGCACGGGAGTTTCCATGCTGATGGATGAACAATTCAGGTGTTCTGGTTGGTGCTGTTTGCAATAGGCCTTCGCATGAAAAATACCTACCGTTCTTGAAGTATTTCGTGCAGTAATAGAGGCTGCGGGGCGCGAACACCAGTTGTAGGCGGTGTATACATCTCAGAAGAAAGATGATGCTGCAGTTAACGCGGTTTCGCTTCAGCCGGGGTGCCTGATTCTAATTGTTCAGCGTGTAGGTATTGTTACTCTGAGCATGAGAAGCATGCGTTGGGCGTGCATCTCCTTTAGCAATATTGGCTTGTTCTTTTGTGCGTGTCGTTGTCTATCGTAGAAGCAGCAGCTAGTTGAGAAAGGGAGATAGCAAGGCGTTCTAGAGAGGGTCTCTGTATCATAATATAATTGGGAGGGAGTGGTACTAGCTCGGGCATCATTGTTACGCCGGCATGCGCAATGGAAGTGGGCTCATCGAGAAGGCAAGCGTCCTCATGAAGCTTCCCTAGAACACCGAAACCTTCCTGCAAAGCCGTTGGCGCGATTCACACACCCCGCCATAGGTCTTTAGTAGACGTGCTCTGGTGGGCTCTGTTTTGTGCATGATCGAGAACGCAGACATTCAGTTCCTTTTGCCTGAATGGCCCAAACAGACGACTGCTGTCGCTGCTAACAAGGTCTATCCCGATTAGCTTGCATATTTGTGGTGGATGGTGTGTAGG
>NW_013565097.1:0-4016 GCF_000499605.1 Eimeria maxima | reverse complement strand
TATATATATATATATATATATCCGTTCTTTTATTATATATGTATATATATTATATATGTGCATGCATGTATATATAAAGTTGGTTATATATAAACAACTGTATATATAATTTCTCTTCTTTTTTTTCTTGCATGCATGCATGCATGAATGCATGCACAACTTATATATATATATATAAGGCAGCGTAGGACTGCGGTTAGCTGCTATGCATATAAACAATTTAATTAATTAATTAATTAATTAATTAATTAATTAATTAATTAATTAATTAATTAAACGCTTTATTTCCTCTTTTTTGTATTTATAAGGGATAAATATATGAATAAGAATAAGGAGTTAAATAGGGAAAAGGGAGAAAAATAAATAAAAAAAAGAAGAGGTATAAATATTCATATAATATATTATAGATACAGACTATTTAATGAATTTCTTTCTTCTTTTTCTCTGTATTTATTCTTTTTTTATTTAGTTGCTTATTTATTTAGTATTAATAAACACACACACACCTATCCGCTGACTAAGGGAAGAAAGAAGGAACAAAAAAATTAAGAAAATAAATATCCTAATGTCTTTTCCTCGTTACTACTAGGCATCTTTGCAAATGTGTTGCTGCTGCTGCTGCTGCTGCTGCTGCTCCTGCTGCTGCTGCTCCTGCTGCTGCTGCTGCTGCTGCGGCAGCAGCATCAGCAGCCTTTTCTTTCCCTCTGCCTACACACAACGAACTCTATTCAATCTTTTGTCTATTAGGTCCTTACCTGTCTGTTTGTCTCTAAGTAAATAACATTATACAACCTAATATGTTTGTTTTCTTATAAAAAAGAGTAATTTAATAGCAGGAAATAGATACAATAAGCAGCAGCAAAAACAAGAAAAAAGCAAATAACTACGCCTCTTGTATATTAGGCAATAGAGACGCGTCAACTAGGGAAGACAGTTGGCTCCTCCTTCTCCTATTATTATTATTAAATATGTTTATAGGAATAAAAAGGAAGAAATTAAGAGTTAATAATACAACAAAGTTATAGGGAAACAACAACATACTAAGGAATGCAACTGTGTGCAAAACTTTCCTTTTATCCTCCTATACGGTGGCAAGCACGTCGCAATTGATTATATTATGTTATAGAGCTAATAAGTGACTATTTAGCAAATAAAACAATAAAAAATATTATTATTATTCTTAAAAACAGAAAAGAATGCTTTCTTGTGCATGCATGCAGGGCTTTTTCGCCTGTTGTGTTGCCGTGCGTGGTCTGCACTGTGAGCTGCTGCAGCGCAGCAGCAGACTCCATAGGACAATTCAGCAAGGAATCCATCAAATAGGGAACTTTTTGAGGATTTGTTTGTATGAATAATTAATTATTTGTCTTATTTAATTCAATTAAATGCCTGAATACTCCTTATATAAGATCAAGGTGTCACGCCCTTCTCGAGCGCTGTTGTCGTGTAGTGTGTGACACTATTCGTATCTACGATCTATTGCGACAAGAGGGGCGGGAGGAATTATAAAGGTGAAAAGAATTAAAATAAGAATTCCTTTAAATAAATTTAAAACATTTATTCCTTTTTAATCCGTAAAATACAAAAAAATGAGACAAATTTGCTGTTGGTGCACGCCGAGACAACCTGTCGTATATATGGTGCAGCTTTCACCCCCCCTTAGTATACTATATATAGTGAATATATGGAGATAGCGCTGTATAAAGGCAAGAAGAAATTGTCTTACTATAAAATAATAAGAAATAAAAGTATAAAGCATCAAAGTTTTATTAAATAGACAGCGTATAAGTAAGAGAAGGTAAGGGTACCACCATCTTGTCACACAACACGGCGCTCAAATAGATACCCAAGCAATGGTTAATCAGTGATGTTAGACACGAAAATCGGTGGGGGAAAGTTTTAATCCCTCATTTAAATTAATGAATTATAGATTATAAAGAATAAAAATGGGAAATTAGAGAATAAAATGTTTATTTTATGGTGTTTTCTTTGGATTAGCACAGTGCAGAGTAGAGCCAACAACAGCACACGACGACACCACACAGCCGCCGCTTCATTCAACAAGGAGATGCAAGATGATAGGATTGGCTTATCAGCACAACATCAAGCCTTGCAGTGTATGTCTTAATAGCGCATTTTTTCTAACAATTTGATTAATATTCTTTTTACGATTATTTCTTTTGCATTAAAATGCTACAATACAATTAAAGAAGCGAATCTGCAGCTGTCTTTGTCGTCGCGTCGATTGCCTCCCTCTTGTAAGGAAGGGATCGGCCGTCGGCCGCCTTATCGTGCAGAAGGATGTGCTTTGTTTCCTTGTACTTTGTTTCCTTTTATTTAATTCATCTAAAGTGACTCTTTTTGCTGCTTTGCAGCAAATAAACAAACAAAATAAGGGAACATCTTTGGTGTAAGAGAAGCCACGTCTTCTTCCTATGTTGCTGCTGGCAGTTTGTAGCAAGCAGTATATTATCCTTGCTGCTTCCTATAAGAATTTCTTCTTTTCTTGTCTTGTATAAGGAGAGTGGCTGTATCATCTGCTTCTTCTTTTTTCCTGCCAATTCCTTTTTTCTCTACTTTCTCTCTCTTCCGTTACTAATTATTGGAGCCTTTTTCCGTCTGTAATACCTTTATCCTCGTGTCGATCAGTCGCCGCATTAGCAGCAGCACGTGCTGCTGTTATTGTTGCTTCCTCTTTTTTCCTCTATTGATCTAATTGAGTCAATAAAGGAATATAATTAACGAGAGGAAGACAATTTAAGGAGTAAGAGACGCAACACAAAAGGAGAAAACAAACACAATGGAAGACACCCCTGAAGGCTATAAGCCTTCGAGTACAGACACCCCCCCCCCAAGGAGAGAGGCAATACATCCTATCGTTCATCATGAATATTCCTCTTCTTATCTTATTTCTAGGGGGAAGAGGGGCAGCAGGAAATTTCTACCATGGGGGGCGGTTATATCCATTTCTACAGCTGCCGTTCTTGCCTTTCTCATGTTAAAGTGCTTCAATTCACTAGGTCTTGAGGCAGCTAACCAAGATATTTGGTCTTTGGGGGGCCCCTGGGGGGCCCCTAGGAGGTTGGCAGGGGGAGGAGGGCACTCCGAATTGCCATCAGGATGCAACTATGGAGAGGGCGATGAGGCGATGGATACTTCCCCTGATCCTGAAGGTGAAGCAGCTCCCATGGAGACAGAAGGAGCAACCGGAGTACAAGGAGATGCAGCAACAGCAGCAGCAGCAACAGCAGCCGGAGTTGAAACAGGAGCATCTGGAGGTGGAGGACTACAACAACAACAACGAGGCCAAGGAAGAGCAGCACCATTAGCAACATTCGATGGTGGCCTAGAACAGGGCTTTGAAGATATAAATGACGAATTAGAAGAATTAGCAGAAGAATTACAAGACGATGAAAACTTTGATGGCGTCTTTCTTTCACCAATTTCATCATCTGATGATTGGTCTGATGATTGGGGTTCTCTTGGCAGTGCGTCGGATGATGAAGGACGTGACGAATTGACTTCAGGAACAAGAGAAACCCAATCTCCATCACGACACTCTCCCGTGCCATCAACGTCTTATGCACCTGTCGATAGTGGTGAAGGACACTCCAAAACCTCCACACCCAGCATTGTGCCGCCAGCACGAGGAGGTCCTGATGAGGGAGCAGCAGGCGCAGCTGCTCCTGATGCTTCTCATGATGCACCTGCTGATTACCCACCGCACCCGTCTACCTCTTCGAGCGAGGGAAGTGGTGTTACATATGATGAAGAGAAATGGGTACCAGAGTTCAGTGCAGGATCAGGAGAGAAGGTACCGATGATATGGTTAGGACCTGGCAAAACATCTGTACCTCCTCAGGATATTCAACAGGCTTTGGCTGCTGCTCTGAAATCTTCTGCTTCCGGTGAAGGCGTTACATATGATGATGAGAAATGGGTACCAGAGTACAGTTCAGGATCAGGAGAGAAGGTACCGATGATATGGTTAGGACCTGGCAAAACATCTGTACCTC
>NW_013565095.1:0-3886 GCF_000499605.1 Eimeria maxima | reverse complement strand
GGGGGGGGGCAATTTTGGGGAATGTTTCACTTGCGCAAAGTATTAATTATATGCAACCAGTGAGTTTTTGGGGACTTCTTGCCTTGTAAGGCCAGCGGCAGTAGTCCCAGAAGACTTAAAAATGAGGGAAGAAACAGAAGCATTTTCCGATGGCAGAGTAAGATCTGAGGCATCAATAATACAAGGGACGGAAACCGACAACACTTAGCAACACCAGTACTACGACTAGTGTAGCATCCTTGCTCCTCCCGGTTCACTATACTGCTACTGGCGCCGAGCAGTGGGGCCTTATCTTCCAGGGTAGCTGGAGCTTTAAAAACAACAGCAATCCTTCGCTTACGTACAGGTAGTTCTTCGAGAGTGAAGCGACGGGAGCGTAGTACTGTGGTCACCTAGTGGACACAGCCGGTGCTGGCCGCTCTGCCATCCGAATATCCCTAAGTTGTCAATAAAAAATTATTCTGTGGGAGGTTCATATCAATCAATACTTGCAGGTGTCTAAACATTACTCATTGACTGGTATGCACTGGATAGCGTGCATCCATTCGTGCTCTCCACGTTTGTGGCTGGTCTGCCATCGGGCGGCAACAGCAGCCGTGAAAGTTTTCGTTTCTCTGACCCACAAAAAAGTCACAGCAATAATCAACAGGTGATTGGTTCCTGAGTATAAGATGAGGCGGCAAGGCACACCCGTGTTCACCGGGAAAGTTCATGACGACTCCCGCTGATTCCAGATGCTTGTGCGTTCTTCGTCACCAAAAGTGCTTTCTAGCCGAGGCTTCATAAACCGTTCTTCACTTTTCATTCGTCCTTCTGCGATCGAAAAAAACAGCTTTTTCACGTTTAATCCCGTAAAACGCTCGTTCCGTCAATAGTGCAACAACTCTATCCAAGTATGCACAATTCATGTCGTCGTGACATAGAATGACCATGTGGAGAAGCGCAGCTGATAGCCTATATTTAGGTGACAGAGGGTGGAACAGTTTTGTTAGTAAGTAATTTTACTCGCCTAGCAGTGGTTTTTCAGGTCCGTGTAAGCCGGCTAGACACGATGGGGAAAAAATAACTGGAAAAAAAGAACTGCAGTATTTCCTCCTGACGAGCTGATTTAGACGAAGACCGATATCTCATCTGTCTAGGCCACTTGGATTCTCCAAGTTCACATGTAAATGTGAATAAAAGCTGGCAGGCGAGCAACTAAACCGATCCTATACAGAGCCTGTGTCCCCTTCAAGTTTCCCCACAAATAAGTTTTGAGTGTGCCAACCCTTCAATAGGGTACGTTCGGCATGTTCAGCGGGGCACCCATCGCTTGTGACGACAGTCACAAAACTATGTACAACACCACTCTTCCATCTCCCATAGTGCCCACAGTAAATTGCCAGCACCTAAGTTTCATGTCCTGATGGCATGCTGGCAGCAACTGGCTAGGTTTTGCTGCCTGAAACCCGGGACCAAAATATGGTATACAGTTTTGTACGCTGGCTTGGAGCATTTTTCCTGGGGTCACATTATAATTTAGTGTTATTTGCACGAGCTTGACAGGAAGCAGCGCAGCTAAGACAGGAGCTAAGGATTAAAAAAAAAAACGTCAGGTGCCACACCTCTCGCCAGTTATCTGTCTTACTTAAAAAGGGAATTTCCGAGGAGAGCAATGCTGGTTAGCTTCAAGGTCACGCACTAACCCCACAATGCAATTCGCTTCCATAATATAAATCATGGTATAACACATCTAAAATATGTCAGCAAGAACCCTTCAATGGGGGCTTTGCCTTGACTTCGTCAGAGATGCACATTTGACGCAACACCAAAACTTTTAGACAGCAATGCACTGTGTGCACAAATAGCCGCTCGTAAGGCCAGACCAACAGTCAGAGTAGTCCATCCAAGCCCTTGCTTTTGTGTGTGGAATGCACTTTTACTGTAGAACTGAGAACCACCATGCCACAGTCCACCAAAACGCCCCCTCGCTAGTCCTTCCGCTTTCTGTCTTTCTTCTTGCGCTTCTTTTTTTCTTTTTTGCGCTTCTTCTTCTTCTTTCGCCCCTTACAATCGCTGTCGCTGTCGGAGGCGACAGGGGTGAGGCTGAACATAATAGGGCAAGATCAATAATAGAGGCAGATCAAGTCACGAGAGATGTGGGGACAGACAAAAGCACCTACCACACATAAATGCTGCCGAGCAGTGCTTACACACATAAATAACAGGGGTCTACTACATTCAATCTCTATTCTGGGCCTGCGGGGGGGTGGGATCCACTAGCTTGCTTCGCCTAGCTGCTGCGGCGACAGTTCGCGCCCCATTACGGGAGACGAAAATGTTACAGAGATGAAAATTGTCTCCTACCTCCCCTCGCGCTGCTTGGGTTGCAACTCGTTAAGAAATTCGACAGGATTAAACCATGGCGTTTTCTGAAGAAGTGTATACAGAACAGCAGTCAGCCGCAGCAAACAACTGGCACCACAATAGCCGTAGTTGGAAGTACGAGTCGCACAAGTCGGTGTGTAACTCAGTCTTACCTGTTTCAGCTCTTCAGTGTAGAATCTGTCTGGCATCCACGCATCACTAAGTTCGTTTTGCCGCTGCAGTTGCTGCGCTTCTTTCTCCTTCGCAACTCTTTGCCTGACGGCGGCATGCACATCAACAGAACCAAACTCCCTCGCAACTTTCTCCTGAAGGCAAAAATGAGCAAGCGACACACGCGATAAAGTTCCTGGGTGGCCAACTGTGCGTAAGAGGAAATCAGGGGGACTGAAAACTGAACTGTCAGGACGATAAGAAAAACTGACCTTAACTTGCTCCACTACATCCTCATCGACACCTTCCACTACTATGGAGTCTAGGACCCTTTTTGCTCTGCTGGAGGAGGCACTGGGACCCTCCCTGCTCTCTTTCTCATGCCATTCAGATCTCAAAACTCCCCCTAAACATGCAGACATGGGAAACCGTATCACACAAAAAGTAGTCGAGGAACTTAAGCGTATGAGAGGGCGGATGCTCTACAGACATCTTCAAAACAACACATGCATCGTGCGCACTCGTGTATGAGAAAGTCAAGAATTAAGAGCAATATTGATAGTGCAAAAGAAGCTCCACAAACCGAAGCTCTGTAGTCCCCCTTTCTTCCACGGACTGGACCGTACATGTGTCCTTGTGCTTTGCTTCGAGCTCTTTCTCTCTCTTTCTCCAAAGCCTCCGTTTCTCGAGGGCCTTGTTGAAATCGGCAACCTGCTTGACGTGTCGACTAATTACATCGGCCACAGGCACCTCCCTCTTGCTTGCCGGTTCTAGCACCTTGTCGCTCATGCGGCAACGGACGATGCTGTTGTCTATTCTGAAGTCTTCCTCCGGCACTTCTTCCATTCTCCCACTTGAACGAATCCAAAAGGAACGAATGGGTCACAGCTTACAAGGTGGTGCAGCATCTGTTCAATGAGCAGGCCACTGAGAGGGTCGAAAAGTTCATCGAATTTTGTAGTTCCTGGCACTACACCAAGAGTGGGACTCGCATCAAACCTAGAAAGTAAGAACATAAACAATTCATGATGAGGAAAAACTTAGTTACAATCGTATCTAAGAACTAGTCTGTCCCAGAGATTAACAAGGCACTGCCGGGAGCGTTTGGGGCTAGATGTAGTGCACAGGCATAACAATATGGCTCCAGTATGATCTCTAGCAGCTTAGTGACCCTAAAGAGAAGGACTATCACATTATAAACTACGAAAGGGAATTAATACTGCTAAATGTTCTAAGCGTCGGATACCGTAGATAGAGCCATAGGTTAGTAGGATTTCCCCCGCCGGCAGCCACTATCGGCAGTGTGGCGTACGACCTAGTCACTATTTGGGTAGATCCTTCTCTCTTACATTATATATATATATATTAT
>NW_013565094.1:2500-3868 GCF_000499605.1 Eimeria maxima | reverse complement strand
ATATATATATATATATATATAACAATAAATAATAAATATAAAATAAATAAATAAATAAATAAATATAATTAATTAATTAATTAATTAATTAATATTGTTTACTATAAGAGGTTTATTTGTCTCCTCTCTTGTCTCCCTCAGCAACAGCAGCATCTCCTGCTGCTGTTGCTGCACCTGCTGTTGCTGCACCTGCTGCTGCTGCATCTTCTGCTGCTGCTGCATCTCCTGATGCTGCGGCACCTTTTGCTGCAGTACCTTCTGTTGCTGCACCTTCTGCTGCAGTACCTGTTGCTGCACCTGTTGCTGTTGCTGCACCTGTTGCTGTACCTGTTGCTGCACCTGTTGCTGCACCTGTTGCTGCACCTTTACTTGCTGCTGCTGCTGCTGCTGCTGCTGCTGCTGCATTTCTTAGTGCAGCATTAAATAGTTGTGTAGGGGGTGTATAGTATTGCTGCTGCCTAGTAAGAAGAGGAATGGGGCTTTGCTGCAGATTGCATGCAGGAGGAATAAACAGCAGATACACCTCAAGGGGAATTAGTTGTTTATTTGCTACTTCTCTTATTAAATTCAATCTTAATTCTCTATATTTATATCCATCTGCTGCTGCTGCTGCTGCTGCTGCTGCAGCAGCAGCAGCAGCAGCAGATGCTGTAGATGCTGCTGCAGTAGATGGTGCTGCAGTAGATGTTGCTGCTGTTGTAGATGGTGCTGCTGCAGCAGATGATGATGATGATGATGTTGCTGCTGCTGCTGCTGCTGCTGCTGCTGCTGCTGCTGCTGCTGCTGCTGCTGCTGTTGCTGCTGCTGCTGCAGCAGCAGCACTCTGTCTTAATGCATTATTCCTAGTAAATTCAACAAACGCATGCATCTCTTGCTGCGCATACACCGCAGCACCAACAAGACATCGCAAACTTTTTATATACTTTTTATTCATTGATGAATTACCTATAAACATCTCCTGCTGCTGCTGCTGCTGCTGCTGCTGCTGCTGCTGCTGTTGTGGTAGTCCTGCTGCTGTTGGTCCTTGTTCTTGTTGATGTTCTTGTTCTTGTTGCTGTTGTTGCGTTACATCTACTGCTGCTGTTTGCTGCTGTTGTTGCAGTTGCTGCTGCTGTTGCTGCTGTTGCTGCTGCTGCTGCTGCTGTTTTTTTTCTGCTGCTGCTGCTGCTGCAGCATTTATTTTCCATCTAAGAAGGACAGATCTTAATTGATCCCTAATATTTGCTGCTTGTATAACATATTGCTGCAGCACAGCTGCTGCTCTATCTATAACATGAGGTGTCTGTACACCGCAGCAGCAGCAGTTAGCTCTCTGCTGCAGCAGCAGCTGCGTAGATAATAATTCAACACCTAATGCTTGATACTCAA
>NW_013565093.1:0-3926 GCF_000499605.1 Eimeria maxima | reverse complement strand
TACGCTAGTAACTTACAGCCTTCTCACAAAACAACCACATCATCTCCCCGCCACCCGTGTTTACCGCAACTTGCATAAGGCGTACATCAATGACCCATCAAGATATGTAAGCCCTACGCACTGGTCCAGATATGTAACAACACTCATGCATCGTATATGCATCATTTTCGTCACACACTCCTCAAAGTATCCCCCACAATTTAAACCCAGCCTGTCACAAGCTGTACCTATGCACCTCGCCAAACAGTGCCACAATCTCCCGGTAGTGACGCCTAGAGCTGCTGGAAGACGGACCAGACTTCCGCATGCCACCCTCAATTACACTGGAGATTGGCCAAGACTCCAGAGCACCTTGGTCGCGTTCTACCACGAGTGGAGCAAGCCACCAAGCATAACCGACATCCCCATCCACTACTACACTTCTCCTTACAAGGTTCTACTGTGTCACTCTGCCGATAGCATACGGTCATTATGAACACGTGTACGACACTTACTTGCTACAAAAAATGTTACCAACTCGCTCCATATTATTCCACCTACCCTCCAGGCATCATCGACTCCAATGTGAGATACTGTCCTACGTTTTCCAGCCCGAACACCTCTTCCACGCAGCATCCCACCACCTTGTACAAACGCACAGTCTGTAACTCGGACAGCCCCCAGACAGCGCATCCCTCTCTCGCATGCCCTCATTACGCTCACATATTCCGTGATATCTCCCCATGCCTCTAGTAATCGATAAGGGTGTCCATCGCAAACCCTGCGTTCCCAAAACATCCCTGAACTCCTGATCCCTTTTTGGCGCAGCGTCCCAGCCCAATTTACACAAGAACTGTCCAGTCAGCCATAAACTACTTGAAACTTAAAGAGCAAGCGAATGGCGTCTTGGCAATCAACTGGTGAGGCACCCTCTCCACGAGCCCTTGCATGGAAATCTGCATTATTTAGCCAGGTGAACGGGAAATAGGTCAAAGTAACAAGAGACTGTGACGTCCCATACAAGAGGACCTAGAGTAGACAAGCTTGAAGCTGTAAACAACCCTCAACCCAATTTCCTGCCCAGAAGCTCCCGCAAATATAATCGAGCAAACATCAGGTGGCGACGATTCTTGGTAAGGCCGCATTACTCTCCAGCAAGCAGCATGCACCAACAACCCACGCCGTCGCCATTAGCCAACAAGATACGAAACGGAGCAGAAGATTGTCCCTCCCCAATGTGCCACCCATGCACAGGCCCACCACAGCCTATCACGATTAACACACACGCCAAAACGCATAGCCTGAAGTGCTCAATTCAGGCTCATGCACCTTATTCTATACCGGCGTCTCCTGCAATTCTTCCTCGTATGTTCAAGGACCTTCGAATGTTTGCAAAAGGAAACTCCGCAAGTCCCTCTAGTCTGCCTTTTCCCTTTCCACGAATATTCTTCCAGACTTCTGAGATATGCACAACGCAGCCTTGTTGTAGTGCCGCACAGTGCTTAGCACTGGGTCCACTCACCGCCTTACAGCCATATCCGCGCTGTATTATGTGCTTCCTTGCAGCGGCCTCCGCTCGACTCGCAAACAGCCTACAGACAAAGTCCATGAAACCCATCACACTGCCCCACACATTGGCGCCACTTCAGCGTAACACGCATGGCAATAACCACCGAATTTGGAAAATATTGGTTAGTGAGTCAACGGCATAGTACACGCATCTTGCACTAATAACGGTGAGTCAACCCAAATGGGACCGTTTTAACACTGTTAAAGCCGCTTCACCACAGAGAAAGCGCTTTCTATTGAAGATTCTATTGCAATTACACTACCGGACAAAAACTATCATCCGCCAATCACACACTAGAGATTAAGCGCAAGCGCACTTGCTGTTGTGAGTGAAGCATGTCCAAAGCCACCTCTTTCATTTTACCCACAACCAGCTTCGAAAGCGTACATAAGACGCACCAAGGAAGAATGCCAAACTACAGACAAACCATCAACCATGCCACTCACCAAACAGGCTGTGCTAGCTCTCCTCCTCGTTCCGCCTTGTTTCCCGAAGACTGTCGTCCTTGCATTTGCTCATATCCCAACACATACTTCCTGTGTGCCCACCCTCCCCGCACTTAAAGATTCTACAATACTGCATCGTTCACAATTATGAAACGTTGCTCAGCAAGCCAACAGGTTGGCAGAACACTAGCAGGACCAAGACACAAACACCTCAACACACGCACACCTACTTCACCTCAAGGCAGAATTTAACTATGCTGTCACCTCCATATGGGATTCGCTCACAACCGCCCTCCACATGCAAATAGTGACAGATACCTGCATGCGTGCGCACCGGAAATATACCTCTCATTTTTGCTTAGCGATACGAACCATTCAACCTAGACTCCGCAGTGCTTTTATGGAGGGTGAAAGAGCAACCGCCTCTAGTAATTCTCGGAACTTGCTTGCTGAGTCAGTGGCAGGCCGGGCGCTAAGACAACAGGGAGGTCTGAACGGAATCCAAGACAGTCCCTATTTGAACACTTACTACTGACAGCGCTCGAAAACTGCTCTGGCATTTGTTCTTCGCATACAGCGGAACCAGCTAACACTCCCATCTTTGCATGCAGGTACAACTCTTCGAAGTTTCCCGAGCCACAGGCATGGGACAATCCCTTCAACACGAAAGAATTGTTGCTGAAGACGCTGCGGCAACCTCAAACTCGTTTTACACTAAAAACGCACCGTCTATGTGCGCGTTTTCCTAACACTGTCCAATCGCACTGTGAGCGGTTCGTGTGCCTGAAAGTTCACAACCAGCTATTGTCGCCTTGGAGCACCTGTCTCTGTGGGCTCCAAAGTTCGCAATGATCCATCCTACCATGCAAGTGTTACACAATCCACATACTACTTCGCCATCCAAGTAAGGATAAGACGGATTGAGAACGAGTATATCCCTGAAACACTTTCGAGCTGTTGCAGCAACTCGCGACCTCCGCTCGCCGCAAGATTCGATCCCGTATGGTCTGCCTAATGCTGAGTTGAAACACCATCGCTATCAAGCCCCTCGCCAACACTTGTTACAACGCCGCTAATCTTTAGCTCCACATACCTTTTGAAGTGAACACACTTCGCCATCAGTGGAAACAAGTTGAAGCCGTAGACGCATTCCTCAAGGTTTTGCTTGCATACCGCATATGATTACTGCATATGCTTGCGGAGACCCATCACAACAAATGTAAGCGCAATCCCTACTTGCCTTGCCTATACGTTATTTGCATACTAACAGTCCTCGTTTACACATAACACTACAGCATGTACAAATTTATTCTAGAACAGCCGCCACAAACTTCCGAGTGCCTGCCCGCACACTCATCGCCCCTTGAGCATGTGGATGAAACATTTTTGCCAGTATGCGTACGACTGTCAGGACGTTTTGCAGTCCTACAAAAGCCTTTACCCATCCGAACAACCCACCTTCGTCAATACCCTGTACTTTGTACTGCACACCTGTAGGTTTCCCATCTTCAACAAAAGCAAAATGGTAACTGTTTGATGCAGTGCTTAAGGGGCAGCCTGGAAAACCAACTTCCTGAGCCAGAGACTTGCCGAACTGAACAATCGCAACATTTTTCTACCATCATGATGCCACACAAAATGCCACAACTAATTCATGGGTGTTCATCCTCTAAGATACAGCACAGTCAGAAAAAAAAGGAAAGGAACCCAAAGGAGCGCAGACTGGCCAAAAGTGCCCCAAAGGCCACTTCCCGGCAAAACGCATTTTCTACCGTCGCCAGCGAAGACACCCAAGTGTCAAGGCCTTAATATCTAGCCCCCACATCCATCTCACAAAATTACAAGCAACAACATCAGCCAGAGCTGAAAGTATATGCATATTCCGAAGGACCCACCAGATCCAGCACTTCGATGGTGCACCTGTAGACGCG
>NW_013565092.1:0-4803 GCF_000499605.1 Eimeria maxima | reverse complement strand
TATATATATATATATATATGAGGTTTGCCTACGCGAGCTCCCCGCCGACTCTAATGTCTCTTTCTGCATCTGTGAAGTGAAACGTCTCCGCTATGCGTGATAAATTTGGAGCCAACGCGTTCTGCGTCCCCAGCGAGACTGCCACGGCCAACAGCAAAACTGTACCAGAAGCAAACGCAACACACGCAAGGGCAGTACTCAACTATAAACGAGCAAACAGGTGCGACTGATGCAGGCCGAAACAAATGCAACTAGTGCATGCAAGGACACAACGCGCAGTCACTAATACCAACACATGCAGACAAAACAACACACGAGGAAACAAAATAAACTACTGCTATAGTGGGGATGTAGGGCAAAACAAGCACAACGAATTCATATAGCAGGAAAAGGGCAACTGACGTCTAAGAAGGAAAAGAGCAGCTAACTAAAGTAGATTTGTTTTGTGCATGCAAACACAACCCAACATAAAGCTAAGCCTACAGATAAGCAGAAAGAATATCCGTCTCCTTCGGCATACAAGCAAGCCGTGAATTGCGGCAAACAACTCACAAATAAAACACATTGGGTTGTCTCAAACGTACACCTCAGCAAAGCACATGATAGCAACTAATGAAGCTCTCTAGAGCCAACGCATGCAGCGCTCGGGTGCATGAATGTGGATCTCACTCGTGAAGTGGTATTGCAGCAGCTCTGAAGCCTGCCCCCTTTGGTGAAACGCCATGACAACGTCATGTTGCTTCTCTGGTTTTATTGCTCCTTCTTCATCCACTTGCTTGTTTACACTCGGGAGAGATTTCGATTTAAAGGAAAAAATGCGGGACATGAATGCCTGCACCTTCACTAGGAAATGAGCCGCTGAAGTGGCCTTCAACGTTGCTGCCGCCTCTTTTGATGACTTCTTCCTCAAGAATCGCTGCTCCTCCTGCTGCTGGCTATCTTTCTCTCTATCTGCTGCAAGACATTCTGCTGCTTGAGCCACATCCTCATCAGTAAAGGCCCAGTTTGAGGCATCGCTATTGCCTTCTGCTGTCGAGGCCTCCGCGAACTGAAAGTGGGCGCTGTTTACCTCTTCCATGGTTAAGAAAGCGGCGGTATCTGTCCGCCCTCGCCGTTCCCGTTGCTGTTGCTGTTGTTGTTGCTGCTGCTGCGGCTGCCGTTGTTGTTGCTGCTGCTGCTGGTGTTGCTGTTGAGGTTGCTTCTGCTGACCAAAGGAGTCGAAGTGGCTATCCTCGTCCTCTGCAGTCATCAGGGCTGAAGGGATGGAATAAGGAAGCGACATTGTAGCGCACAAGGGGCAAATTCACTTGGCTGCATGCAGGGGAAAGGGGGGACTTCAGACGAAGTGAATGGACTGATGCGTCATGGGGCAGTTGCCACTGCTACGCTGCTGTTGCATGTGGTAAGAGGAATCTACTGAATGAGATGCGCCATGGAAGAGTGCAGTTTTCGCCGTCTTGAGCTGAGGTCGAGGGCTGAGGAACGGGGTGATGGATGCCTCAGTAGGGAGGCTGAAGGAAGGTCTGAAAAAGACTAATGAAAGGAAAGGAGGAAATATAGGCTTCAGAGAGACTCTCTACACCTGAAATGCGGGAAGCGGCGGCTGCCAGCCGTCCGTCGATGCGGTGTTACGACAGGCGACTCTGCAACTATAGTTGTTGCCTCTGTAACCTTTTGGCTGCAAAAAGAACCCAATTTGGGACCTCTAAACAAATTCAAAGGAGGAAATAAAGGGATCTTCTGCTGGAAACTTCATTTCTCCCTACCGCTGGGCGGTTCAATGTCTACAGCACCCAGTGAATTGTGGAGGGAATCAGAGGCGGAAAGCGGGGGCTATTTTTGAATGAATGAGGTGCGGCTTGCTTAATATGAAAGAAGAAATGAAGATAAGGAGCTGGGATGCAAAAACCACAGAAGCCGTTGACAGTCAGAGCCTCCGGACCATCTGCGCCCGCCGTTGCCTCTGCGAAACGGCTTCCCCGATCCTCTTATGCAGGTTGCACACCAGCGTTATCTGGGTAAATTTAGATTATAAGCGATGGTTTTATTTTGAAATAAAACTAAATCAACAGCGTTTAATCCCAAGAAACTGTATTTTGAACTTTCGTGGCGTGTGTGCGACATTTCGATGACGGTGCAGCTGCGCTGACATGCCCTTTCCACCTTTTTTTAAATATCGGACCGCAGCAGAGGACCTTTTCCCCCTCTTAGCTGTAAGCCAGGCATATCTACTCGTGAACAACTTCGCTGCCTTTTCGTTCGGAAGGACATGAAGAAGTGTAACCAACTGCCTGCGAGGTGTACACACATCCAAATGTCAAAATAAAGCCGCTCAATTACTTTCGGCGATGCAGGAACTTTTGAACGTTAAGTAGGTAATGACCCAAGGCTTGGGTGGAGGCTCCTCTTCCTGCTGCAGCTTTAACGGCACGAGGATACGCGGAATTCCTTAGATATTTGCGTTGTTCCGTGGAAGCATCACTGGAGTTTAACTAACAGTTCACTATGTGCAACATTGTAGATCATTTCAGCACATCGCGGACTGTTAGTTGTACTTCTGTCTCAAGAGCCAGATAGTTCTGCCTGGCCATGACTACCTGTGGCTACTTGTGCTTAGTTTTGGCTGGCTAAGTTGGGTGCGCAGACTCAGTGACTTTTGCATCCAACTGCTCCAGAGGAAAGCACGCAAAGCACTTGCATGCAAAAGATGCACGTTTATGCGTATGCATGCATATATACCTATATATATGCGAATTAAGTCCTAAAGGAGTTCTGTTGCTTTATTTGGCTACCAGTGCAACTCAGGTGCCCAAAGAGGCCCCGCTTCGTTAGACGTTGCATGTTGAATAATGATAATTGCATTTTCTGGACGACAAACGTCTAAGGAAAATGACAGTGAGGCACAGCTGGCTGTAATTGTTGTTTTCTCGGTGTATTATCATCTCCTATAGACGCGTAAAGCATAATAAAGCTGCCTGTCGCAGCGAAACCCTGAAACAAATGCCCCAACGTTCTTCCTAGGGATAATCTGGAACAAGCGCACTTGTGGCAAAACAAGCAGACGAGTCGCAGGTGCAGCAGCCGCAGCAGGTGAAGCAGCGGCAGCAGCAATGTGCGTTTGAATATGATTGTTTTGCACCTCATGCGCTACCTTCAGAGAACGGGATAAGAACGTAATGCAACACACGATTGTTGTTGAACAGGCGGAAGACTACGAGTTCTGTGCGCCACTAGACACGATTGTTGTTGAAGTGGCGGAGGACTCTGAGTGCAACCTGTACAACCGCATCAATGGGGTTTGAAGTGTCGAGCTAATTGTCAGTGAACCCTTCGTGGCTGTTCAAACGCATTGCATTCAGATGGTGTACTAACGGCTCGGAGTGTGCATCTCTTTTCTGTTATTTCAAGGCATTCATGAACAGACTGATCAGACTTCTTATTCCTGCTGCTGCTGCCTCTGCTGCTCGTGCTGCTGCTGCTGCTGCTGCTGCTGGTTGTATTGCAAGGATCCTACGAAGGCGGAGGCAGCAAAAGACGCATTTTATTCTTGGTGTAAACTCTATGATGTACCACAACAAGTAAATCTATATATATACTTTATTTATTAAGGTGTTTAAGTAAATATATAGATTTACTTGTAGTGGTACATAATAGCCAGTATCCTAGACCGTAAAGCATTTCACTGTGCAGCAGGCGTGTCTCGTGTACCGAAAGCATCAAACGAAGAAATGCCGTCCGCCGAATAGTATTACTGGACACTTATATTGCACTGAAGGACAAACTAAGAAGATTCGCTGACACTGCAGAAGCAGAGTTGGTGTCTTCAAGCACGGGACAGAGAAAGGTAATGATGCGCCCGCTGGCACCAATGCGGAAACCGAAAAGAAGTATAAACGAACGACAGCATGTTTGTTCTGTCGTAGCGTAACAGGAGATGTACGTGTACTTATTACAGGACAAGCAAACGGCAGATCCCAATCCCGAGAAAATCCCAAGTAAATCCCAAATCGAAAGTCCCAACTCCAAATCCCAAACATAATAGCCAGTATCCTAAACCGTAAAGCATTTCACTGTGCAGCATGCGTGTCTCGTGTACCAAAAGCATCAAACGAAGAAATGCCGTCCGCCGAATAGTATTACTGGACACTATATATTGCACTGAAGGACAAAATAAGAAGATTCGCTGACACTGCAGACGCAGAGTTGGTGTCTTCAAGCACGGGACAGAGAAAGGTAATGATGCGCCCGCTGGCACCAATGCGGAAACCGAAAAGAAGTATAAACGAACGACAGCATGTTTGTTCTGTCGTAGCGTAACAGGAGATGTACGTGTACTTATTACAGGACAAGCAAACGGCAGATCCCAATCCCGAGAAAATCCCAAGTAAATCCCAAATCGAAAGTCCCAACTCCAAATCCCAAACAGGGAAAAATAATCCCAAATCCCAAATAATTCCAAATCGGTTTAAGGTGTACGGTTTAGGGTTTAGGGTTTAGGGTTTGTATGTGTGTGTGCATTTTTAAGCGAATAGGAGGACAGGTGTAGATGTAGATCGTTTTGGTTATTTATTACGTGATTCTTCTTGTGTTCCTTTTTTTGTTCCTTTTTCTTCTCTTTTTTCTCCTTATTTCCCTTTTTGTCTTATTAATCAATCAAGATATTCTTTATTTAATTGTCTTTATCTGCATAAAAAGGTAAGCTAACCCTAAACCCTAAACCCTCATAATTATTAGGCTCTCTGCTGCTGCTGCTACTGCTGCAGTTGTAGCTGAAGATGCTACAGAAAACAACTTTACGGGAGC
>NW_013565091.1:0-4202 GCF_000499605.1 Eimeria maxima | reverse complement strand
GCACACATTCAAGTGCATGTGGAAGCACTGCATTGTGTAACATGCGCAATATTGAGAGGTGCAACGAAATGCTAGAGCTCCCAACTACCCTCGTACGACGTTGGTATCAACAATGAGTCAATTACGACAACAAGAAAAGCATATCTCCCCTTCGCACATATCACAGTGGAGCCGCATCCAGTACGTCCAGTAAGTGCTGTGCACGCTTCCTATTTACTGTTGATAGTCGTATTTAAAAACCAGACATCCAAATTCCACCCCTCCACGCTATTATCTCCGAGGATAATTGGGAACCTGCTGCAGGCTTTGCGCTAAACGTAGGGATCTATCATGTCAATATTAACTCAGAGCAACGAAATAGCAGGGGCCAACATCCAGAAAGAGGGTGCGCACCGGGTTATCCTTTGTAACCGTTGACATGATATCGTGGGACTGAAATGGTCCACGTACGAATGGCGCGCTTTGCGCATCTCCGAGGAAAGGCTGAGCGTAACCAAGATCAAGACAGACCTTTATCGAGGGAGCAAATGCAGAATTTCTGCACGGAAGCCACCGCACGTAACACGGCCGAAAGCATGAATGGATGTGGAGCAGTTAGATTTGTTCCGGTGTGCTCCACATCCATCCATGCTTTGGGCCAACACAGTAGGCGCAGCTGCCCGGCAACACATTTCCCTGGAGGTATTCCCTTACCGACGACCCAACTAAGAATAAGGCACTACAAAAGCAAGCACACAACCAACGTTCCACCTAGAATACGAGTGCGCAGGAAGGCACACGCGCCACAAGCCATATCACTTGCCTACTCGGAACCCCAAGCTGCTACGAGTAACTACAGGCCTAGACACAGCACGGATGCATGCTGGCTACGTCATGACATACTTGCTAATGCGTCCAGCCAGCAGCTTTCTGAATCCGCTCGAGTTGCCGACCCTAGCACAAAGAGCTGCCAAAAACAGCTGCTCTTAAGTCGTGAGCACCCCCTCATCAACGGCGGCCTAAAGAGATGAAACACGCCAACATCCCTTGACAGTATCGAGCTATGCGAAGTATTTCCTGAACACAAACGTACATAGGGGCCTTTCTGCCAAGCACACATTGGCGCAATGCGATGCGTACTGCCTGTTTCCTCGTAAAAAAATACTTTCATGCAAACACCCTACAATGTTTCTAAAGGCCGGACGAACACCTCATGTTATGCGAACATGCCACTTCCCAAGCCGCACCTCAGCCGCCAGCGAATGTACCTGTTTCTGCTTTGCCCGGTCCAGGTTTAGGGCCGGTCTATGTAGCTGCACGTGCATGCTTTGGGCAAACACACTGGAGGCGCCAGTATTGCAATAGTTCGCGTTCGCTGTAAGCGTGCTGTCTTAATAATGATATACGAAGGCCAGCGCTCCAACAATTTGCACCCGTAATGGAGAAATAGATAGCCATGTTTATGGCCAGCGTTAGACATTGATCAACCGGGGAGTCAGAGTTGCAGAACATGGGCACATTGCCCCCTAAGGCTACCCACAGCCCTCATTGAGACAACACAAAATATGAACATGTCGGGGCATTAGCGCTAGGCGTCCTCTCAGTATACAGCGACCACTATAAGGCAATATAAAACATACTTCCTGGACCCAACCAGAACCCAGGTGCACGGCGGTTAGCCTTGGTTGTAGCGCGTTTTTGAAATGTGCGGGTTAAGCCGGTGGACACGTTGTATGCGCTGCAGGGCATCCGCGTTCGATTGTTGAAGCAGGACATCCCCCCAACTGATGGGGATGCTTCCAGCAAACGCAAACAAGCTGGGTACTGGCGCAGTCAGCATCTGGACCCATGTACTGTAGGCGCTTTCTAGAATTCTTTGGCGATCACACACCATCTGCGGAACCGACGGGCACATTCAGCAAGCCCTTGGAAGAGGCTGGTATCAACAGTACATCAACTACAGTATCCATCCCTGGTTACGACCACTGATCGGACGCCTTAGGGTAGCAGCGAAATGAAACGCGTTGAAGGGTCTGCTACCGACCACCTCACGCTGTCGCTTCATAATGTAGCTTCTTCACAAACGTAATGGGCCCAATAGCAAGGTATGGCTGTTTAGTTAAGTACTAAACTGGTGGCCACGCTGTTGCCAGTATCGCCTGGAACCCGACAGCCGCCGAACCACACAGATTCGCTTTCGCAGTCACCTGTCCTGGTTTGTGCCAAAAATAATAGGAGCGTGCGTACCAAAGCAACGCAGTGGTCGAGCGACTACAGCTACCAGGATTGTCAGCTGCCTGAAGAGGACGAGACGAGAGAACTGCAGCTCCCGAAACGCGTACACAACAACAGCGCGTCAACCGATCTAGAGGGGCTTTTGAACACCGCACAAATCCTCTCACATCCTTTGTAACACACAATCCAGTCAATAAAGAGTGCGTAGAAGCGATAAACAGCGGTACCGCACAGCTGTCAAGCTAGAGCTCCGCAGCTACACCAACGGACACCTACATTCTGAACAGAACCGGAAAATAGGGATGAGCGTTGGACAATCGAACACGCAGGGAAGGCCTCTGTGAATAGCGTGTTGGGTGTCTTGAGCTCCACGGCTATCATTTTCTGACTGTTGCCCTGGTAATGCCGTTTCGATAACAACACAGAACAGCAAAGGGCATGCGGCTTACCTCATGCCTCCTGGGCAGCAAAACAGTTTAGCAACACACATCTCAAGGCAGTCTGCAACCTGAATGACTTGTGCAAAATCTGACACTAGCAGTTTGGACCGGCCCAGAAGGCATCATACATATAGCAAGATATTCATGTGGCTCACAAGGCAATGGAATACTCTTATCTCCATGGAAAGGCCTTCACACTAATTGGCTTTGCTTAATTCTGATTCACTGGCGATGAACCACAAGGACGCTTAGTGCTAAATCCGCGCATACGCACAAGGTAACCGGTGACATGACATCGTGAGACTGAAATGGTCCACGTATGAATCGCGCACTTCGCGCATCTCCGGGGAGAGGCTGAGAGTAACCAAGGTCAACACAGACCGTCATCGAGGCCCCAAACGTAGCATTACAACACGCAGCCCACCACACGTAACACCGCAACAAATCTAACAAACACAACGCTGTGCGTTAGGACAGACGATCACTCCGAACCCGCCACATCCCAAGCCGCCAGCCAATCTACCTGAGGCTTTCGTGCCCGTTCCAGGTTTCGCGCCGGTCCATATTGCTCCACATCCATCCATGCTTTGGGCCAACACAGTGGAGGCACCTGCCTGGCAAAACATTTCCGTGGAGGTGTGCCCTTACCGACGACCCAACAGAATAAGGCACTACAAAAGCAAGCAGACAACCCGCGTTCCACCTAGAATACGTGTGCGCAGGAAGGCATACGCGCCACAAGCCTTATCACGTACGAACTGGTCAGGCTCGCCTGCTACGAGTGTTTTCAGGAAACCTAAACACCGCAAGGATGCTCATTTGGTAAGTCATTACATACTTCCTAACGCGCGAAACAAGCAGGCCACTTCATCGACGCACGTTGTCTACCCTGACACGCAACAGCGGGTATGGCAATACTGTGAAATAGCAAAGGCGTCTGGTCTGCTGCCACAGAACCTAGCATCCCGCGGGCGTCACCTCCGGAGCTCCAGAGATTCAACGTGGCAAAAGGCCTTTCCAACGAATGTAATAAGGTTTCGCACTATCAAGAGCAGACACCTGCTAATGCAACAGAGACCAACGCTTGTTCAGAGCATACAACCTGGATGACCGAAAAATCTCCATGTCCTCTACGACAAGAATTTTGAAACGCATTTGTGGTAGGATGTCTCCTCTGCAACCAAAACGAAAAGGCAGTAACATTCGTTTTGAGAAGCGCGTTGCAACAGCGGTTTGGGTGACTCCTGTGCTCGGTGGCACATACCATCTGGTACAATAGGTAACTGTCTATGAGCTTGAGGCGGCGCTGCTGTGCTTCCAATGCGTCCTTTGGGCACTGAGCGGAGATCGTACCAGTGCTGTAAAGCGTTTATTGCTTCAGACAATTGGATAGAAATCTCTTTACGTGCGAATGTGCATCCCCTCATTTAGGCGACATTACGGTGCATGACTCTCGTATGCATAATTGCATCCACAATAGGCTGTAATTCATTTTAGAAACCTACCTTCTGAGGCAATACACAAGCGGCGACGGCAGCAGCTTTTCCG
>NW_013565090.1:0-4170 GCF_000499605.1 Eimeria maxima | reverse complement strand
CCCTTAGCCTTGCCACCTCCAGCTCTATCCTGCTTCCCACATCCAGCACAAGTTTCTCAGCTTCTTCTGCTTCCGCAACAAACTCTTGCGACTCGGTGTTCAGCACAGACTTAACCTGGCTGTCCAAGGTCGGCAGCCCTGGTGGATGCGCCACTGTATTCTCAACTTCACTCTTTTCAAGCTGCTCATGCCTCTTCCAGAAACGTGCCAAATCCCTGATTAGCCCGTCGAGAACCTGCGACATATGCACCCCTGCTTTTTCTGCAGCATCTGCTGCTGCCTTAGCCCCCTGCAGGCTCTTCGCACCACGCAGCACGTGCAGATGCTTCTGCAGGGAGCTGTGCGCACAATTCGCATCCTTCAGCGAACTGCTCCATGCACTAATGTCTTCAGTGTCTTCGTTTGTTATAGGTTTCAAATTCGCCAGCTTCGTAGCAACCTCCGGCAATGCAGGTGCAACTACTTGAAGAGCAGATATCAACTTCGCCTGCTTTGTGGCACCCTTCAGCAATGCAGAAACAATTTCCTGTAGAACTGCTCCTTTTATGCCTACAAGCTCCAAGCGCCCTAGGCAGCCCTTCTTGAAGAATACCAAGGGACGCCGGCGCAGTTCCCTTGCCACACCTCTTGCTGCTTCTTTCATCTTCAAGCAACGACGGACACCTTCCACTGCAACCCGCGCCGCAGAAAGCCGCTCGGGCAACCGCCCCAGCTGCCGCTGCTGCAGCGGAGGGAAGCTCTGTAGCTGCGTCCTGATTGCTGTTGCCTCATCTTTCTGGAAGCTAATCCTGTCGTTGCACACGCGTACAGCTTGATCCCATGCCTGTTGGTATGATCGTGCTGCTGTTGTGCTTTCTAACACGAGGTTTACAAATTCTGTATCAGTCATAAGTGCTGCTCTGGCGCACGTAAATATTTCTCCTGCATCTGTCATCACAATATCTCTTGCCAGTTGTTCCAAAGCTGCAAGATCGTTTACGGCTGCTTGATTCGCAGCAGCAATCGCAGCCACTGCTGCACGGTCCCCGACCTCTGCAGCAGACTGATGCTGCTCCGCCGCGTCCATATGCTCCTTCAGTTGCACCAGCAGCTTAGTAGACATTGGCTGATCCACGGATGCACCCAAAGACTGTGCAGGGAGCCAGCAAGCATGCAAATGCTGCTGCAGCTCCAACTGATCTGCAGCATTATCCAGAATATATTCTTGTTCTTGTTCTTGTTTTTGCCCCTGTCCTTCCCCTTCTTCCTTCGGTCCTTTACCACTTGTTGCCTTCTCTTTTTCCTCCTTCTCCATTTTTTCATCCTTTTCATGGAGCACTGTGGGGAGACTCTTGTCCTTGGGAGCCGCAGCAGCAATCGCCCATGCTGTAGCAATGAACATCAGAATCATCAAAGATGCAGCAAGACCCAATGCGGGCCAACCAAACTTCTTCCATGCATTCCGAGTCTCATCCACGCTCACATGATCCACGCCTTCACCCGACAGCTGCTGTAATACTGCTTTACCATCTTGCTCGTCTCCTTTTGCAGGATCCGCTGGTGCTTCAGCTGCTTTGTTGATTGAAACACCAGAGGCTTCCTCCATTTCAAAGCCTTCGTTGCCGACATTAAAATGTGGAGATGCCGACGAAATATCCCACTGGCAAAGGAGGATCAGGAGCAGCAGCGCGTGCAGAAGAAGAATCTTCCCTGCAGTTTCGCCCAGCGTTGCCGGAACGGGAGGTCGTTTAGTACCTTTCTGTTTCATCATCTCAGGAACGAATTTAATTAGGGAATTAATAAAATATTACGACGGGGAGGTGAAACCTGCAGGGAGCGTCCCCCAGGCTCAGGGGAACGCCAGCTTTGTCGAAAACTGGCTAAAATGGGGGTGAACGAAGCATCATTTCATGAATATTTAAGGGACTTAATACATTTCGTACATAAACCTTCAAAGATTGAGGAAAAGGCAGGTATGGAAAGCCACGCAATCTCCAATGAACAGCGGTCCACTGCAACCCGTAGCCGCAGCTGGCGGCGATATGCCTGCTGTTCCAGCTGGATAAGCTCAACTCCTCCCAAAAGCTCATGGACTCGTTGGCATCACTTGTTACCTCTTATTATTGCGTTGTATCAGATACCTGCATTCCGTTTCTCCGTTTGTAAGACGCCAACAGCTCTGCGGATACGTCCAGCAAGCTAAGTCCTGCTCGTTCTTCGCTCCTGCGACTTCTGAGCGTTTGTCCCTCTGTCTTTGGAAATGCTGTTGCCTCTTCTGCCAACTTGTGTATCATACTTCTCTGTCTACTTCCCTCTCGAAATTACTGAGCAATTTTGTAAGTTCGCTCCCCCACCCCCCTACCACTCACCCACCTCAACACCCCCCCTTAAGCTGCGACCGAAAATAGTAGATAAGCGTCATGCAATAAGGACTCATGGTCCTTGTCGCCTTATTATTATCTCCTTTCTTATGCCTTCCTACTGTTAACCGGACCAGCGTATTTAAGCTCCTCGGGCATATTCCCATGTTATGCTGGATTGTGTGTACATTTTCCTTTAGTGCCATTCTTGTATCACTGCCAGCGCAATATTGGCTTGTCTGTCTGATTTGGGGGCATGAACCAGTACGTGACCTTAGTAGACAAATTGTGCAACGGTCTTCAATGTATGCAAATAGAGCCAAGAAGGCACCCGGATGCCTTCATGTTAGGTTGACCGCCGCCTTCAGTTGCAGCAACGTGAGTTGTGTTGACAGGACCGTCATGGGGACCCCTCTCCCGCAGCTCCACCCGCTTCAGTCGCTGAGCCCAGAAAGCCTACAGACTGGCGAAGGATATCAGTTGCTATAATTAGCGCTCATCCTAAGTATTTTGGCTACGCTGCATCTTGCAATACTCCCTGGGTAAGGGCCCGGATCAGCGTTACATACATAACTGGTCCCTTATCCCGCAATCTTGGAAACACCGGGATCCTCTCTGTCTGTTTTTTGCTTCATTGTCTCATTTTCCTTGCTCCCTGCCTCCTTTCCTACCTCCTTTCTACGTCTATATACTAAAAAAATAGCTACTCACTTCTCCGCCTACGTTGTTGTTACGCCGTTATCTTCCTGTTCTTGCTTGCCTTTTCTGTTTCTGCTGCAGCGCCACCACTGTCTCGCTGCTTCTGTCTGTCCGAGTCGCCTGGCAGCCCCTTCTGCAGAAGTGTCCAAGTGAGTTTCACACGATCATTCGCCCGGATGCCCTTTCTACCTTACTCCTTTTTTTGTTTTTCCATTTCTTCCCCTGCTAAAAACTCTGCCTTCTCTTCCGCCTCCTCGTGCTTCCCTTCTCTGACCCTTCATTCGTCTTCTTCATAATGTCTCCCCGTTTCACGCCATCCTTCAGCATCTTTCTCCTCATTCTCCCCACTCTCCTCCTTCCTTTTCCACTCAGCGTTCTTACTGAAGGCTTCTTCCCTTTCTGTTCTTGCTGGTTTCTCTGTACCAAGATCTCCTCCTTCCACTCCTCCCTGTTCTTCTATGCTGACGCCTTCTTCTCCATTTGTTGCTTCTGGTGTGTCTCTACCAAACACTCCACCTCCTGCTCAAGATGGTTGGTCACCTCCTCCCGCGTCCTTCTCGCTCCGTTGCTGCTACTATTTCTGTCTTGCGCATTTTGCCCCATGAAACATGAACCTTCGCCTTCCTCTCCCGCTTCTGCTACTGCTGCTGCTTGACCTTTCGCCTCTTCTTTGATACACCCCCCTTTAGTTGATTCAGCTGCGATGAGACGGGATTCCTTATGAACTAATATAAGAGCCTGCTACTTTGTTGTTGCTGCTGCGGATGCAGCATCTCTTGTGATGAAACTGCCTAACGTCTGCTTCCATGCTAGTTGATGCAGCTTCTCGCTAGCAGAGACATACTCACCAACAGCATGCACAACAGCAGGAAGGCTAGCTGCTTCTCTTGCTGCTGCTATCGTCTGCTCCATCTGCTCCTGCAATTCCTCTGCTCGCTGGAGCTCCGCTTGCTGCAGGATCTTGGTACATACTACCATCTGAAGAGCAACTTCCCTGGTTTCTCTAGCGATATCTACCAGTCCTTGCAGCAATACCAGCATATTTACTTCCTCTTGCAGCCGAAACGCAGCAAAGCTCTTTTCCCCTAGTGCTAATGACGATTTTGCTGTCAAATCTAACGCAGACAGCAAC
>NW_013565089.1:0-6315 GCF_000499605.1 Eimeria maxima | reverse complement strand
CCTCAAGAGTAATATCACTCATACCAGCACATGCGGGATGCGTTTGCTGCTCATGCCATACCTCCTGGCAAAAGCAGCAAGAAACCTGCACACTCGAGGAGGCGTAACACGCAAACATGGAGTACGCGTTTTGTTGGCACGCGGACTGACCGATAGCTGTGGGGTGCAGAGTGCGCTTGCGAGCTCTTTAGTACAGCCACTACGTGTGTTCCTACTGTTCGTTTTACCCGCAACCTGGCTACCGGCCACCATTTGCTGTTTGCAGCTCCGCATAAAATACTGCCATTATACACACCCGAGACAGATGATAATGCTACTACATGCTTGACAGAAAGCAGCTGCTCAGTCCGTGATGCTGCCTTCTACCTGTAGCACTACACATACACTGCATCACCCGTTTACCGCCATCGTTTGTGATGCGAGACTCTGCCCCACAAACGCATATTGCAGAAAAAGCACGGCTAAAGCGAACTCCGCGCCCATAGCATATTATTGCGCAACTCCATACATCGGCACCTATACAAATATACTTCCTTACAGCCTGGAACGTACCACAACCGAAAACCTCAGAGAGAACATGGATTCCCTTCGCGCGCTGTACAATGCACGCAAAATTCTCTATTTTGGCGAGCATTGGATTCACGCCGCTCTGGCTCCTTATTATATCCATACTTTCTGGCCACAGGATGTCGCCAGCTAAAAAGAGAGCAAGACTTCGCCACACAGAGGCGGGACGAAAAAGTGCAAAAGGTGAATTATCCCACAATGCTCACACACGCACAGCAGCGACCACTCCACCAATGGCGAATGTATTCGCTTATCAGCTAACATATCGTGCTTAGACGGGGGCACACGAACCAAGCCCAAACACAATGCCAACTGGAGGAGCACGCAGCTGGCTACAACGGCGGCAATTGCCGAAGCTCTGCTTACTGAGAACCTAACGACGACCGGAACATTTCAAGTCGGATTTAAACAACCGCAGGCCTGTAGACCAAGGCCCTGGCTCCTATGTGCCCGTGCCAAGTGACAAGGAGTGCTAGGAGCACGTTTGCATGAAGCACACGACAGGAAACAAAACAAGCAACACATTCATAAGATGCGCTTCACTCTCAAACGGATCGTTCTGACCCAGGAATACCGGGCAACACCACAGGTGCCGCCTGCTTGTGCATTACCCAACAGCTCTGCGTGTGTGTGTGTGTGTGTGTGTGTGTGTGTGTGTCACACGTTTGTTACGACATATCCTGCCTCACAGATGCAGTATGCATTTGTAAGGCAGAGTATGGCGTAACAAACGATGTCAGTGAATTTGTGATGCAATACACGATCAGACTAGGACATCCGTGGAGGCAAGCAAAGTGCCGGGTCCCTTGCCTCTTATACTGGGGTGCTATGAGGACTACAACGTGTGATGCAGACCCCCAAACCGGAATAGTCGACGTGTTCGTGAATTGCACCATACTCTGCTCACGACACAGCTTCGCAAGTCTTGTCCCAGCAGACAAACTCGCCTGCTAAGCGCAAGCTCAATGCCAACTGAAAGAAGACCATTCTAGACCCGACGGAAGTCCCCTTCCAGTTGCTTCGTGCTAGCAGACCAGGGAACATCAAATACATTAGAGATGGTACTTACATATGTGCTATATACTTTTAGCCTTACGACGCCAAACCTGGGTCAAAAACAGTGGCGCCGTCATCAACTGCACCCAATTCAGAAGACGAAACAACAAAACCAATCTCGCCAAACCAAAAGCATACGCCTGCACTACGGAGTACTCTTCCTTTACCGATACCCAAAAGTTGTACAATCATGCGCAATCAGCTAACGGTTCCGCGTTCATTCGTGAAGTCGGCAGCACCGTAGACACCGGCACCCAAACACCATTACTCAACAATGCTCACATATATAGCTCCCTTATCTCTAAGCCATGTAATGCGCACACCCCTGTAATACTGAGTGTGCTGACACCGAGGCAACGGAGCCAAGAGCAAACCCAGTAACAACTGCAGAAGGATGCAACTGCCTGCAGCGGCCATCCTGTTCGGTTCGCTGCCAGCCTGCATGCCGCGGATAATCGAAAATGTTTCAGACGTATTTAAAGCATCTACGCGTCCCCACCGACGGCGTGCGTCCGGTGAGCGCCTCCGCATTGCTGTGGAGAGCTGCAGTCATTTGCTCGTGGCACGCCGAGCCCACACAAAACTCCGTGACAGATTCGTGAAGTGCACATTGCTAGGAGCAGAAAAATACAGTTAACTAGGCTCGCCAAGCAAGCTCTCCCAATTCAGAATAATGCGTCTTTATTGACGGTTAGGCCATCTTTCGTGTTACTTAGTAGCTGAACAATGAGCATACGGCTCCTAGCACTGACAATTTCCACCATTCCTGTTCGCCGTGCCCTCTCGGGTGTTGTCCTTCTGCCATATCCCCTTTCGGCAGAATACCCAACCACATAGGCAACCCTGCATAAACTAAAGCATATGCTACTACTCGACTGAGACAAATGATGGCATACACGATGCTGTCTCTGTCCGCGTTGTGAGCCTGAGGCATACGTCTGCACGGCTGTACCAGTTTGTTGGCATCCCTTACCTAATCCGAAACAGTCTTCTAGAAGCACATCGTAGCCCCACAATACCCAGAACATGGAGCTTGAGAGATGCCCACAGATTCCACACAGCGACCGGAACGTGTCACAATGGAGCTGAAAAGGATTGAACGCATCCAAATAGAAATCCATACCTGCCACTAGCCTGAAAGGTAACCGTTTCTACCTGCCACTAGCCTGAAACGTAACCGTTTCCACAACTGCAGCAGCATGATGAATTAACAACATAAAATTCAGACGTTCTACGGATTATTCGGGTTGGTAGACCCTTCGCATATCAGCAACGTTGGCTGCATGTCGTGACCATACTTCCTGACCAAACCAACACCCGATCCGAATGAGTGTAAATCTATTGCCACGCCACGACAATAGAAACCCATGCACAGACTTCACGAATTCACACAATGCATAAATAAGCTGGCCCTTCACATATCTACCCTCTGTGTTTGCCCACGCCCATACCGATGCATGGGGGCCATCAGACGGCCTGAAACATAGTATAACTCATACTAGCGGACTTGGGAGGAGCTTGCTTCTAGACGCATACTTCCTGGACACGTCAGTCAGCACTCATAGTGCAAGAGGCCGTCGGTGCTAAACGGCGGTAGGCGGGCTCGAACAAAATGCATAACCCCAAGATATTCACACATGGACGTCCTCTAGCTCCCCGCCAGATACAGCGTACACTCCAACCAATAAGCCGACCTTATTTTAATCACGGCAGGCGCAACAGGTGCCTGCTTAAAACAAAATGCGAGAGGATGCAGGTGGCTACATTATTTGCCATTATCAGTTTGATTCCTGCTGAAACTAAACAGTCCACGGACACCAGAACATTTGTGCACACAGGAATCCTTTCATTTTGCATCTGTCTACCATGAATACTAGCTACGGTAGCTTTTCCGTTATATGGTAGGCTTCCTATACGACCAGACAAAGCGTCGGAAGTTGTTCCTTACTCTAAACGTGGAACAGCCTAACTAATCTCGAAAGCCCACAAACACCTACCTACACTATGGCTGTTTTCGTGTCTCCTCTTAATGAAAAATTACACACTAAACTCGCCAGCTGGCATTTTCTCGTGCTGGCAACATCGCAATTCACACACGTGGTGTTGGCAGCGCACCCCTCAAAAGGGTAACCTTCGCTATTACCCTTCTCCAAGGAAAAACTACCATTCTACGCAGGCACACGGGAAAATATTACTATTAAAGGTCTGGTGCAAGCCGTCGCGTTGCCGCGGCTTCTTCCTACCATGTAATGCGTGGCGGTCGTTGGCGCAATCGACCAAAATGTACACTTATATCCTTGCCGACCAGCTGACAACGTGAAGAGGACCACTGACTGAACCCTGCTGGGGAACAGGAATTTGACCCGCGTGCTTCGCGCGCACAATATTGGTGCTGAACGTATCAAATCGCTGCAGTGACTCCATGGTTCTGCTTATTTGATTGAAAAAATATCAAGTAACCGTAAGACCAGAGAGAGCATCGGCACAACGGGGCCCTACGCTGCGGAAGACGCACTGCCTAACCCCATAATGCTCACATACATACTCACAAACTAATGTCTATGCCATCAGAGCCAAACAGAGAATATTTTGGCCAGGCCAAACGAAACGTGCGCCAACTAAAATGCTACAGTGAACGTCCTCATCACGACACCCCTCTTTGGAAGACCAATGGTAATCGGGAGATTTGGAGGCGCTGTAAATTATCATACACATGTAATCTGAAGGCCGGCTACACATGCCTCCCTGCGTACTTGGTGAGTGCAGTTTGCAGTTCGTTGTAAGGTGCAGAGCTCGAATGGCAATGCGTGACGCATGCATGCATGAACCGCACCCTACTCCGACTACGAAACAGCTTAATAAATTAGCCAAACCAGAAACACCCGCCTGCCATACATGCTCCGCAAGCTCTTGTGATACCCAAACGTTGCACAAAGGACTAGTAGTTCATATTTCCTTCATACACATGCAGCAGCCATGAAAATGTACGGAATTCGTGTTGACCATACCCTCAATCAATTCCTCCCTTCGCTAGCCCCGTTATTTGCAGGGGAGCTGCCATCATACACAGCCGAGCTAACCGACAGTAGTAGCAAGTATTTGATACAAAGCAGGGCATGGTCTCTGCCGTCATATTACGAATTTCGTTGTAGATGCGTTTCTGTTCCCATGTACTGAGATCGTTTGTAACGCCGGAATCTGGCTTGCACACGCATATTCTAGCGTTGAAAGACCTTGAATTTATAGCTCGTAAGGACGGCCTTCTGAGAAAGCGGATGCATGAACCTGAACGTAGGCACATATGCTTCAATTTCTGTCACTTGACGGCCTGCCGTCTGAACATAATGGCAAATACAGCAACACATTGAGCTTGATTCGAGTGCGTCAAACTTGCTACGAACTGTTCTGCTGTGCGTAGCTTCACCACCTCCGCAGCCTTGACTGCTGATCATGTCCATACTCTCTGGACACCACGACGTGCAACAGTAACGCCATGTTATGATTTGGCACGCTGAAGCCATATCCCTTTGCACACAAACTGCATACGTTTACATGGCGCGCACACAAGAAAGCTCTTGAGCAGTCCTCCAAATGTTGTGTACACTCCTATCGACAGACAAACCTGATGTAAACCATGGCAGGCGAACGCGGCCCGGGCGCAACACGAACTTCACGCCATTCCGCTGGCGGCATGGCTCATCCTTGGAGAGCCGCTTCTTGTCATAAAGACGATTGGATATTTTCAAAGTAAAGAAGATACTTCCCACTCGAGACCCAACGTGGAATGTACCAGGAACGCCTCACATGTCCATGAGAAGCAGATACGAACGCCCTTCCGGTATTAAATTGGCTCGGTCAAACTCCTGTGAGACATTTATTAACTGCGTCTGTCTGAAGCACAAAAAATATTCGTTAATATCCATTAGTATACCCAAACCACAAGGGTGCGGAGGCTCTACCAGCTCTGCATCCTTTTGTGCATGTGCCACAGAATTTTCTACAGCTCATGTTCAACGTGCCATCCGCCGCCCCTCCGCTACATCCGTCATTCACAGAACAACTGTCATCACCCATGAGAATCATGATGATTAGTGCATAACTAGTTTTCTAACTAGTGCGTTGACTCAAAGGATCACGTGGGAACTGTCTTACCCTGCCACAAGCTGCTCAGCATATATACCAGCGTAGTTAGATTGTTTATAAATTCGGCCCAAAAGGCACAACAGCACAAGAGCACAATTAAAGCGTAGAGCAGTCCTACGGAATTCCACCTTCTAATTTCTAGACCCATATGCATACACTTCCACGCCTGCCAGCATATAGGATGATTCGTGAATGTGCTCATACATGACAAAACTACAACATACACGGGACAACGGAAGGGCAACTTTTGAAGGGCATACTTTCTGGCCAAACATGCTAGCGTTCGCAAAGCGGGTGGGCGTCACCGCAAAACGCGCCAGACGGGTTCTCACAAAATGCATGGCCCCATGGTGTTCACTCATGCGCCTCCCTTAGCTTTTCACCAATTATTGCGCATACTCCCCTTGAGGTAATAAACTTATTTTTACCACGCAAGAGAAACGAACGACACATTCACTATACTACCGGGCCCTGCAGCTAGCTGCACGGGGTATCTTTGTTGAATCGCACCGTGGCGGCTCGAAACCCTAGTACAAGTTTGGGACTTCC
>NW_013565088.1:0-3900 GCF_000499605.1 Eimeria maxima | reverse complement strand
TATATATATATATATATGTATGTGTATGTGTATGTGTATATGTATAGGATGTATGAGGAGCATCTACAGGTCCTCCCTACTGCTGCATCGTTGCATGCAGATGTATTATTTGGGGCTTTGGAGGGAGAGAGGGGTTTATCTTTACGACCCTTTTTACGTTTTCGTGTTTTTCCTGTTATTATATGGAGGCAAGCAGCTAGATCATTAATTAAATTTATGCGTTTTGTTCTTCTTTATTCTATTAAACAAAAAAAAGAAGGAAAAGGATATAATCTTAATGTACAACAAGCTCTCTGTATTGCACAATCAGACCCAGAACCAGAAGCAAGAGAACAAGCACTTCTTGCTGTTGATAAGTATGGAAACCCTAAACCCTAAACCCTAAACCCTAAACCCTAAACCCTAAACCCTAAAAATTTTTCAAATTCGGAAAATCGTTAAAGACAGTAAAAAACTGCGGGGATTCAGAAATCCTAAACCCTAAACCCTAGAAGGCATTATGAGTATAGAGGAGTTTAGGGTTTAGGGTTTAGAGTATAGGGTTTGTTGTAAACAAAACCCCTAAACCCTTTTTTTTCTTGTGCTGCAGCATTATGCAACAAAAAAAGTTCAGAGAACAAATCGTCAATGGTGTCCGTCTCGTCATGCAAGTGCGAGAGGCAGAAGAGAAGGAAATGGGATATGCCGTAAGGGTTTATTTTAGGGTTTAGGGTTTAGGGTTTAGGGTTTACAGGGTTTAAGGGTTTAATTAAGTATGGTAGATGTTGGCTTCTTCCTCTTGGAGTGTTTTCGGGTTCGTCGTCTTCTCTCTTGACCCTAAGCCTGTTTTTCAAGGGTTTAGGGTTTAGGGTTTAAGATTTTTAGGGTTTAGGGTTTATGGTTTGTGTGTATAGAATGTACCAACTGAGGACAATTTCTTTGGGGAGTTCGAGGCAACAAGAGCGTTGCATACATCAATAGAAGGCGCAGGCTGTGGTCTATTTAAGAGAGTATTAAGGATAAGAAAACATATTTTCTTAAGAAGTCGTGAGGGTTTGGTAAGACTATAAACCCTAAACCCTAAACCCTAAACCCTAGGAAATATACACACTACTCCATAAACACACTAACAGTAGAGTGTGTTTGTATGGTGGGGTTGTTACTTAATTAGCTAGTTGTATATGTTTGGGGCTCTTTGTGTGTACTGCATGAATGCATGCATGGAGCGGTATGCAGTGTGTTTATTTGGTGGGGTTGTTGCCATTTTCTATACAAAAAAAATATATATACATATAATACATCAATATGTTGGTATATTTTGGGGCTTTTTGTGTGTGCATGCATGCATGCATGCAGAGATTTGGCTGGGGAGATAGACTATCTTTACCATCAACAGCATCAACAGAAGTAGGGGCAGAGTATGAGGAAGCAATGGGTATAGTAGAGAATGCATTAAATAATTATGTACCTAGTTTATCCTCTACATTAACAAAATTAATAAAAGAAAAAAGAATACAAAGAAGATTAATAAACCCTAATCAATATAATACAGATCAATATAATAATTCTCTTTCTTCTCTTGATTACTGTCCTTATGAGCCCTCCCCCTTGGGTATTCCTCTATTAGGGGATTCTTTTATCTCCCCTCTTACTGGCACTTTCTTATCCTTTACTTATACACCTGATGTTGGTGCTGCAGGACTCGCACAATTCGTCTGTAAGAAATAAACACACCATTAGGGTTTAGGGTTTAGGGTTTAGGGTTTACTGGCGTTGCTGGGTTCTAGGGTATACTGGGGTTTACGGTTTAGCGGGTTTTAAGGGTTAGTGGGTCAACGGGTTCTAGGGTTTACAGTGTTTTTGTGTTTAGGGCTTACACTGTATTTTAGGGTTTAGGGTTTAGGGTTTAGGGTTTGTGTTTTGTTGTATATATTTGTAGGGCGTAATTTGATGCAGACAAAGTTACAGGAACTGAATCCATTGATGGCATCATTTATATCTCCCTCCCCTCCCTCTTCCTCCTCCTCTCCCTCCCTAGGCAGCAGCAGCAGCAGCAGCAGCAGGAGCAGGAGTCCAAGTGTCCTAGCCCGTAACAATTCCTTATTAGTAGAGGCATTTGCTCTATGGGGTCGTCATGTTGCATTTATTGAGGATTTAAATTCTGTCTTTAATCCCCAACAACAATTAAGATTATTAATTTCTTATTTAGATGAAACTATAGGAAGAGTTGTTAAAGGGTCACTAAGAAGATCTTTTGCCGTAAACCCTAAACCCTAAACCCTAAACCCTAAAAAATCCTAAACCCTTAAAAAAAACCCTAAACTCTAATTCCTGAAAAAACCCTAAAAATCAAAAAAAAACACTAATAAACACTAAAAATATCTAAACCCTAAACACTAAACACAGTTTAATCCTAATAAACCCTAGACATCCCTACACCTTGCACTCTTCCAACTTGGGGTTTAGGGTTTAGGGTTTAGGGTTTAGGGTTTAGGGTTTGTGGTTTGTGGTGCAGAAAAGAATGAAGGCATGGGCAAACACAAGTAAACCCTTGGAAGAATTAGAGAAGGCTTGGCTCCGTTCCTTCAAGTAAGCATAGCTAAACCCGTAAAAATAGAATGTGTAATTAGGGTTTAGGGTTTAGGGTTTATTCCCTGACACATAAAATTGAAGTTGACATAAAATTCTTTAAAATAACATATATATTCATATTCTTTAATATTTACAATATAAAAAAAATTAGGGTTTAGGGTTTAGGGTTTAGGGTTTAGGGTTTAGGGTTTAGGGTTTAGGGTTTAGGGTTTATGTATGTCTACAGAGACCATTTTGGACCAGAAGGAGATGTATTTGATACTTATGCTGGTGTTCGATCTCAATGGTTATTTTCTGATGTTTTTGAGGAATTAATGAATCTAGATTCATCAACAACAGCAGAAGGGAATAATTTAGTTATTTCTTCTCCTTTTTCTTCTTCTCTTTCTTCTCTTGCATCTTTTTCTTCTTCTCCTTCCTCTTCCTCCTCTCCTTCTCCCCCTAAGCCCGTATATATTATGGCATTCATGGGGTTATTAAAAGTATTTAATGATTGTTATTTTATTAAGGGGTACCGTAAGACAGACAAACAAAGAAAACCTACACAAGAGGCAATAAGCAAGGCATTTAATAACTTTGTTGCTGAGGCAGAGAAGGAAGGATTTATTCGTGCATTAGCTAATAGAGGAGCAGCTGTACATACACCCAGATTCTGGACAGATGCTATGCATGAAACCGTCGGTAAGTAGGGAGGAAAATATCCTACAAAAAAAATTAGGGTTTAGGGTTTAGGGTTTAGGGTTTGAGGGAGGGGTAGGGTTTAAGGTTTGGGGTCTTGGCTATACTTATTGAATATTCGATTTGTATGTATTTATCTAGATTTATTTAATTAATTTATTTATTCTTTTTATTTTATTTATATATTTATTTATTTATTTATTTATTTATTTATTTATTTATTTATTTATTTATTTATTTGTTGCAGATAAGCCAATATTGGAGGCGGAGATGTTAGCACAAGAATTATCTTATTTCTTAACACATAAAGTAAAAGGAGCAGCATAATTATATTCTCTTCTTTTTTTATTGGATGCATGCATGCATGCAGCCCCAAATATATTGCATGCATGCATGCACTTGCACGCATGCAGTGTTTGGGGCTGCATGCATGCCGTTTATTCGTTGCCGTTTGTACACACCGCGTCTTTGCATATGTATTTAATGTGATTATATACACATGTATATAAATATATATAATATATATAATATATACATATATATAATACAATATATATATGCATATATATAATATATATTATATAATATATGTATAATATATGTATACGTATTGTACTATATATAAGTAATATATATTATATATATATATAT
>NW_013565087.1:0-4390 GCF_000499605.1 Eimeria maxima | reverse complement strand
TATATATATAGAGAGAGAGAGAGAGAGAGAGAGAGAGAGGCGAGGCATCTTTCGGGAGTCGGTTGCTTTTGTCAGGCATTTAGTTTCACTTCGTTGCGCGCTGTTGTGTATGAGGGTAGCTTTTCTCCAGTGGGCGAGAGCAGATAAGAGCGGGCCGTTGCTGGAAGTGAGAACACGCAACTTGGGGAAATGCTTAGGATGGATGAACGTAAAAACCCAAAACGAGTAGAGCGGCTGCAGTGCCGCCTTTGGAAAGAGTTTTTGAGGTATTGTGTGTTCGAAGTAGCTGCAGCTGATGAATATGTCACACTGATTATCTGTCGTGCAATCCACCCCCGCATTGTGGTTGCAGCTCCTTCCCACTTGCGCAAGTGTCGATGCTGCTACAAAGCACCCTAGCTCCAAGGCAGAATGCGGAACAGAGGTAGGAGTTTCTGGTTTTCCGAGCTTAAATAAGCTGCATTGCACTGGCGGACGGTTCAACGAATGAATATGTGGGTGACATCCATTTTATCCAGCCATGTTGATGGAGTCCATTTGTGGCGCATTTCTGCTTTTGGAGGCAAGCGTCACTTAGCAGCCCTTCAGCTTATGTGATTAATCTTTTTCGCCTGGAATGTCCTCGAGTTTTGTTGGTTTTACTGAGAAAAATGATTTGACAACCATTGCCTACCCAACTAGAGGCACGGCTTTGCAATTGGCGTTCGGGCTACGTTTGGTTCGCTGGCCCCAGTTCAAATCGACAACTTCCTTCAAGTTGTACCTGGCGAAAGGCGAGGGCATGTGCGTATGAGAGCAGCACGGGATGTGACGGAGCCTTGTCTGGCGTTGCAGTCTCTTGCTGGTTTGTGCAGAAAGTATGCATTTAGGAGCATTTTCGCGACGTCGTCGCAGCGATGCGCAATATCTCGTTGAATAATTGTTGATTGGGAGCATGACTGTGTTTGTGCACCTCCTCAGATTCATGGTATACCAGAGTGGCAAGTGGATACTTGCTCCAGTTCAACCGTGCAACCCTTCTGCGTGTGTTCGAGGTGTACGCCTCTCTCCTGCAGAATGCTTTTGCACGATAAAGACTGAGAGAGGAAAGGACCTGATTGAATCGATCCGGGTGGATCTGTCTGGTGCCATACGTAGTAGGAGAGAGCACCGCCTAGGCCGAGGTCTGCGCAAACGGTACAGCAGCAGTGAGGTCCAGCGCGGTTGTATAAGATCGATTGTTCTGAGGAGGGCGCAACTTGCGCAAGACGGGAGGGCACCCAAAGTCCGGCTAATTCCAATACTGTGAATCTGCATGCTCTTTGAACGGGAGAACGCGGAACACATAGAGCACGCCGATGTTCCTGATTTGGCGAAATTTGTTCTGCTATCTTTTATCCAGAATAGGCGCCAGCGATACGCTTGCCACTCGTTGTCTTCCGAGGTAGCCATGCCGCTACAATGTGTTCGTTGGAGCATAAAGTCCCATTACACGCTCACCTGTTTTGCTTGGCACAATTATTCTTGCGCTGAATAATTTACCCGTTGTATGTCTTGGGATTCTGCATTTGTAGCCGATTGACTGCCATGAAGATATTCCACAAGGGCAGTAACCTGCTGTACCGCCCGGTATTTGATGCCAATTTTCAATTTGGGCGGCGTGAGCAGCGCCGTCAGCCAACAGGGCTACACGCAGCAGTTTGCGGAGTGCTAGGAGAGTGGGGCTAGTAAGGTTGTGTTGGTTTCGTGATCGTGCATGAAGACTCGTTGTGATGGATCGTTCACTGGTGCAAAACCCGCACACCGGTGAACACAGGAAATATGCTCTTCCATGTGCCCACCTCCAACAGGCATACCAAACCTGCCTATAGGCAGCGACGAAAGAGCGCATGGCTTCACATGATGCAGCACGCATTGCGTAGGGCAGTGTCTGTGCAGATAAGTATTCCGCAGGACAGAGCAACGTTATTTATCGTGAGAGAGGGGCAGACGGTGGGCAAGGGGTGGTTGGCGACTAGGTGCGGGCGACTACTGTACATGAGCCTGCCTGAGTAAACGTACATGCAGGCCGCTGTGTTGATTGGCTAGTACTGCCAAAATCCTTGGTTTTCAAGTGAATGAAAGCTTTTTGTGTTCCATAGCTGTCAGGCCGTTTTTTCATTGTGAAGCACTGCACAGTCTTTCAAGAAGATTACTGTAAGCTGTGTGATAAAGGCTCTTGTGTTGAAAGCGTCCTCTGCACTTTTCATTCCTTGCCATACATTTCCCATGATGTCTGAGTTTCACCTAGGAGTGGCTCTTAGACGACAGTTTGGGGCGCCAGCTGCTTTTTGGGGCTGCCGGTGCTCAATACGTGGTACGCGAACCCATACGTAGAACTGGCACGCTGCGTGCATATAAGGGGTGCGCTGTTCATGCGCACCCGCTTGCATTGCCAACCCTCTCTGCTGAACCCGCTTGCGCCGAGACTCAGGGAGTATGAGTCTTGTGTTTTGGCATTTGGGAGAAAGCCTAGAGTACTGCAGCAAGTGCTGTCAGCGGTGCCAGTGAGAAATAACGAGCGCAGGAGCGCACGCATATGGACCACGTATGGACCTTACGCTTGCTCCTATGGGAACAGCGTGAAGGGCAACAAAGATGTGAGTTGAGGTAGGTACGTTTGTGAGGAAAACATTACGCACAGCACAGCTGCCTTGGTAGTTAAAATTGGCAATTGATCCCGGCTTGCGGAGGCCAGAAATGCCCGGCTTGTGTGTGCGTACGAAGTTGTACAAGCCATACGACGACTAATGTCTATGGCACTGTGGGGCGTCGTAGCCCAATCACGTATGCTGCTAGTATTTGACAAACCAGATGCTACGGTGAGGTGTAGTGCTGTGTAAAGCCATGCCCTAACGGGCACTATCTGTGTTGTGCAACAGAGTGGCGAACATTTTATTCGGTACAGTTGTTCACCCGGCATGGTATTCCGGTAGGTGCTGAAGGTAGTGGCCCCTTCACCAATTTGTGAGCAAACAGAGGGAAGTAAATGAATTACTGTTCCGCGTTAGAGGAGCGTTCCACTCGAATTGAAAATGCTTCGCTTTTCAGTGGAGTGTGCAAGTAGATCGCCGCTTCTGGATATGCAATTCGATCCCGATCGCTATAGTCGAGTGCCATTATCCTTACTGCGTTGTTTCCACATTTGTGCGCACACAATATGCACTGTGGATCTCTACAACGTATAGGAAACTAGCACATGCTAATTTGTTCGCGAACCTTTTGAGAATAATTGCACCAAGGTCTTGCAGTACATACAATCCGTCAAGAGGATACGCAGCGAAGTACACTCATGCAACTCAGTGCGTACGTTGGATCATTCGCACAGGTTTCAGCTCATCAACAGTGCATGTTCGCGCTGTTGGAATGAACCAAAACAGTACCGCGATTCCTACGCTAACCATTGCAGGTGTTCTTCAGTCTCTTAATGAGGCTCGAATGAACGAGTGCTCACTAGGGCCCCCGAATATTTTATAGCGGCGCATTCAGGAACACGCGCACTGCTCGGCATGTGCGGTATATTTTCCCTCATAGGCGCCTACAATATGCACAGTGGATCTCTACAACGTATAGGAAACGAGCACATGCTAATTTGTTCAGGACCCTTTTGAGAATAATCGCGCCAGGGTCTTGCAGTACATACAATCCGTCAAGAGGATACGCAACAAAGCACGCTCATGCAAAACTCAGTGCGTACGTTGGATCGTTCGCACAGGTTTCATCTCTTCAACAGTGCATGGTCGTGCCGTGGGAACGAACCGAAACAGTACCGACATGATATTCCTACGCTAACCATTGCAGGTGGTCTTCAGTCTCTTCGTGAGGATCGAATGAACGAGTGCTCACTAGGGCCCCAGAATATTTTAAAGCGGCGCATTCAGGAACACGCGCACTGCTCGGCATGTGCGGTATATTTTCCCTCATATGCGCCCACAATAGGTTGGTGATAAAGACATCATTGATGTACTTAGTGGTGGATAGAGTCCAACCAACACCTGAACCGAACTCGGATATTAATGGAGCACTTATAATAACCCATGCAATTGGTACTAATAACAGTGATATACAATTAACCCTAGGAAAAGCTACTTCGGATGCTATGCGCTATGGGTCTGTACAACGTATAGGAAACGAGCACATGCTAATTTGTTCAGGACCCTTTTGAGAATAATTGCACCAGGGTCTTGCAGTACATACAATCCGTCAAGAGGATACACAGCAAAGCACGCTCATGCAAAACTCAGTGCGTACGTTGGATCATTCGCACAGGTTTCATCTCTTCAACAGTGCATGGTCGTGCCGTGGGAACGAACCGAAACAGTACCGACATGATATTCCTACGCTAACCATTGCAGGTGGTCTTCAGTCTCTT
>NW_013565085.1:0-2500 GCF_000499605.1 Eimeria maxima | reverse complement strand
TGCTGCTGCTGCTGCTGCTGCTGTATGTATTGCTGTTGCTAACCCTTGAGCTGCCGCTGCTGCTACCAATCCATATATATAGAAGACTGCTGCTGCTGCTGCTACTGTTGCTGCTGCTACTGTTGCTACTGCTGCTACTGCTACTACTACTACTACTACTACTAATACGTCTACTACTGCTGCTGCTGCTGCTGCTGCTGCTCAGAGCAACGAGAGGGCATGCAAGGACGAAGAGATTTATCTCAGATGCAATTGGATATGGTTGGCTTAGATTGGGATGAACAAACACTTCTTACGCAGCAGCAGCAAATAAGGCAGCAGCAGCAAATAAGACAGCAGCAGCAGCAGCAGCAGCAGCAGCAGCAGCATATACAACAGCAGCAGCTACAGCAGCAACAGCAACTTGCAAAGACACAAGGAGAGGCTGCAGAGTCACAACCTCACGATGTAGCAACAACACCAACAACAGCAGCAGCAACACCACCAGCAGCAGCAACACCACCACCAGCAGCAGCAGCAACACCAGCAACACCAGCAGCAGCAACAACAACAGCAGCAGCAGCAGGAGATATGAATTATATTGATGATAATTTAACCATGGATATACTGCAGCAAACAAGGGATTTATGCCTTGAGGCCCTTGGTCTCCCTCCCTTATCTGCTGCCAGCCCCAAAACGCATGCACTTTGCATGCAACAATTATTAAGACATCTTTATTTCAGGAGAAAAACTGCTGATGATATAAATCAATATACTGCAGCAACAGCAGCAGCAGCAGCAAAAGCATCAGCAAAGGCAGCAGAACCAACAGCAGCAGGAGAAGAAGAACCAGCAACAGCACTATCCTCCTCCTCACCAGCAGCAGCAGATGCAGCAGCAGATGCAGCAGCAGATACAGCAGCAGCAGCAGGAGGAATTCCTCGTCGTATAAGTTTTATATCTGCAGGTGTCCGTCGTATATTGGGGTGTATAGGCACCTCTAGATATAAAATAATAAATAGTGGTTGTTTATCTATGCATTATAAGGACAAGAAAAAGTTCCGTCTTTCTTTTGCTGCTGCACAATGGATTGTTCCTATCTATTTATCTATTCAGGCTGCTGCTGCTGCTGCTGATAATGATGACGATGCAGCAGCAGCAGCAACAGCAGCAGCAGCAGCGGGTAATGCTGCTGCAGCAGATCCTAGTGATAGTTGTGTAGCTCTTGCTAATACAGATGCAGCAACAGCAGCAACAGCAGCAGAACAACAACCACCACCAACAGCAGCAACAGCAGCAGCAGCAGAAGCAGCAGCAGCAGCAGCAGCAGGAGCAGCAACAGGAAAGAAACGTATAATAGAGATTCCTTTTGATTTATTATATTATTTAATAAATAAAAAAGAAGAAGAAAAAAGAATTCCTTATAAAGAAATAATACAAAAAAAAGGAGGAAATATATTAATTAATAATACACAAGAAGGAGCACTTGTTCTTGTTGCACAATTCAATAATAATAATAATAATACCAGCAGCAGCAGCAGCAACAGCAGCAACAGCAGCAGCAGCAGCAGCAGCAGCAGCAGCAACAGCAGCAGCGATAGCAGCAAGATTACAAATTTTGCGGTGAGTTGGCAAAAGGGGAGATTTATATTTATTTCTTCTTTTTATTTCTTTTCTTCTTTTTATTTATTTATTTAATTTATTTAATTTATTTATTATTTATTTATTTATTTATTTATTTATTTTTATGTCCTTTTTTTGTTGTTACTGTCCCCTTTTTCCTTTATTATGTGTTACTGTATTTGTTTGCTGTATATGTATCATATATAATTTATTTATTTATATATTTACCTAATTAATTAATTAATTAATTAAATTAATTAATTAAATTAATTAAATTAATTAGTTAATTGCCCTTGTGTGTATATTTGTGGTGTACGTACACCTGAAGGTTCCTGCATGGAGAGGAAAACAACAAATAGAATTAATGATTGAATTAAAGATGAAGAAAGCATTAAGAAATCTATTTAGGTGGATGTACACCCCAGGAGGAGGAGGAGAAGAAGGAGAAGGGGTAGGGGAAGAAGGAAGAGGAGAAGGAGAAGGAGGAGAAGGAGGAGGGGAAGAAGGAAAAGAACAAGAAGAAAAAGAATAAAAAATATTTATTTTATTTGTTTTATTAGAGGGAGAGAGAGAAAGAAAAAGAAACAAATCCAACAAAAAAGAAGAGAATAAATAAATAAAATAAATAATAAAATATATACAATAAATAAAATAAATAATATAAATAAATAAAATAAATAAATAAATAAATAAATAAATAAATAAATAAATAAAATGTAGACAGGTAATGAGTGTCAATAAAAGAATATATAAATATAATTATATTAGTTAATAAATATAATAAATAATTATATTTATATATAAATATATTTATATTAATAAATAAATATATTTATTAATATAAATATATAAATATATTTATATTAATAATAATAAATATAATAATATATTATTATAT
>NW_013565084.1:0-4236 GCF_000499605.1 Eimeria maxima | reverse complement strand
CCTAGACATCGGGTGGGAGGCCATTTAGGTCGAACCGCCACTTACCGCTCACAGCAGGCAGAAACGACCGCTTCACTGTCGGTTACAGTGGCACTGCGGGAGTTTTCCAGACACCCGGAAGACTTCTAGCGTTCGTTGGGCCTGACAGTAGTTCGGCAAGGGGGGCATTCTGGAAATGACTGCGATTCAATACCGACGTGGCCAAGGAGAACCATAGAAGACCAGTACGACTCGACAAATGGCGACACAACTACTGCGCCTAAGTGTCTGTGCCTTGTTGGCCGTCTACGCCTTTGTAGCGTGATACAGGTAGCAAATACATATAGAAGTCTCGCTAGGCACCAACGCCATTGTGAATCCCAGGATGATCGCCCTTTTGACGTACACCAGCTGGCCTTCGGATTCCATCCGAGGGGCCTTACATCGGTTCACGAAGTAAGGAGGCTGACATATGCCCTGATCCGGCCACATGTTCATGGCTCAGCTTCCCCTGGATAGAGCTTCTGCCCCTACACGCAGGTAACGCATTGATTATTTTCGCCCTACACGCACTAGCTGCGTTATCCTTTCGTGGAGCCTAAGCACGCTTTAATGAAACATTTTGGATGCCATTCAAGGTCTACTCCTGCCACTTGAAATGTTCGGGCCCATTTCACGCAGTAAATAATTGCCTCACGGCATCGGTGATGTTTATGGGATGTACGCATGGAAACACGCGGGGCAACTGCAGATGCACTCGCGATGGACCGTCAATCATTCGCGTGTTCTTTCTCCAACGTTCAGATACTCGTAAGTCTATATGATACCATAGACGCCGCGGTTTCATTTGCACGAGGCATCAGAAACCTCTGGTACTGGTAGATGCCCCAAATTCTACAACAGCAGGTGGGCACGAATACATTGACGCTCCCCGAGTAAGGAGAAATAGGCATCACTCACGGGAAAAGAGCGACGCTTTTATGGTTATAGCCACGGCCCAGATAATCGCCTATTGCCGTGGGGTACGCATGCATGATGCTGAGTTCTGTTGGCCACTCCCACGGCTGCACACCTGCATTTGAGCTTAGTTTGGTACGATTTCCTGCTTGTTCCTTGCTCGCTTCCAAAATGCGTCAAGCTCTTCACATACCGTATATCCACGGCTAAATGGAAATTCACATAAAACATGGCATGGTCTGTAGTACTAGGGGGTCCTTGAAGGGGCAAAACAACCGAGCACGCAAGCACCTTGATGCCTAAAAGCTGCTGCAGCTGCAGGTGCGAACTAAAGGCGAAAACCCGCCAGCATTCCTAGATAAAGAGACGGCTTTACAGTTCCTTAAAATGGAAGTATTCGCCTTCAGGACTCTACCCAAGCTTGCATCTACCAACCATTGACCACAACTAGGATGCCACCCTGCTCGCGTACTTTTGCGTGTCGGCTGCTGGGCCATAGTTAGGTCTGATGCGGTTCCTCGCCAAACGGTAGAAACTCCTTGCACAGAAACTTAACTCCATCGCTGGACTTTCTCAAAGAAGTTTGCATTTCCTCTACAGCTCACTGCGCTATGGAGCAGTGCACCAGTGAGGGACAGATGCCACGGTCTCTGAAGCACCGGAGATTGCTGCTTTGAGGGGGCATTGAAGTCAGGAAATGGTGGCAGCTACATGAGCAGCCCTGGTAACATTCAACTACGCTCGCGATAGTCTATCCAGCTAAACGATTGTAGCACAATAGAGAGTATGCTGCTATGTCGTGATTTTATCCACACAAGCCTAAACATGCCTGCTGCAGACTTACATTTCCGCAATACCTGAAGGAATGTTGATAAGCTAAAAGTTACCGGCGTATTCAACCGAGCTAGAAATATACCAGATATCGCTTATGCCAACACGTGGCTACATTTTCTGCATTTCGAAAAAACATACAAATCCTGTAGTGGTACTACCTACATGTTAGTGAGCAGCAACAGGTGTGAGCACCAGTGTATTCTATCTACTCGCCACTTTGATTCGCAGCAACCACCGAGCCGAATACCATGACTTGCACACTGCTAGGAAACTGCAGTTCCTGAGCAGCAGCATATCGAATGTATTTGTGCTTCCTTTAACCGCCTTCGCGCACTCGCTGGATCGTGTCTCCGTCGAAGCGCGCACATCATCTATCTGCCACAGACCGGGGTGATGTCTATTACACAACAGCTACTGCCCCTTTACAAGAATCAAGAAACACAAAACGCGCAATGCTTGCAAACGTCCATAATCACCTCTTTCATTACTGTTGCTACTGCTGCCTTGTGTAGCAGAGCCACTGTCCGCTCCGGTGGAGCAGCAACCATCTGTTGGCGCTGTGACTCAAGACAGAAAACTGGACAGGCGAATAGAACACCTCATTCACGTTAGCAATCTGCACTTCGAACACACAACTGTGCTTATCATAAAACAAACGTCAGTAGCAGGGCGATGTGACCAATCAGGGATTCCAAACGCCAAACACACAAACTCCTGCACAACTGTCAAGAGGTTTTGCTCCAGAGCAGCCTGAAAACGCAGGTCGACCTAAAGGAGCACAAACGCGCCGCAGTTACATCGGCATCCAGATACCTTGGCTAGTAGGCCGAACCACTTGTTACGCGTCGTTTGCTTCGAGATTCCTTTCAACCCGCGAAAACCTATGCTACTTGCTGAGACCAAGTTTCCAAATCGTGCGATACGCAGGCTGACAGAGCCTAGCATGCGCCCATGTTAGGGCACAACCCGCGCCGAACACTAGATGCGGAGAAGTCAAGTACACCGTGCATAGTCTGCTGCGTGCTTGAGGTTGACGCGCCAGCTGTGCTCGCACCACCCAATCTGACTTGTTAATGTCGATCTATTACGATGTGCTTACTGGCTGCATCATGCGTGTATCCCATATGCGTACGCTCGTGCGGATTGGTTGTGACACGGTGGAGGCCATTTGCTCCTGGAAGTTATGGCTAAGAATACCGACTTAGCCAAGCACACTAGCAAAACATTTTATCGGATTATGGCATTCTTGGTTTATCGGAGTGTGCCATTCTATGTCCACGAGAAACGGTTCGACTGTGCATTAGATAGAGTAGGTGTTTGACGTACTGATTACCCCGAATATGGCGTGTTCTCCTAACGAGAAAGCGATGCATATACATCTGACAGTATTGCAGGTGTACCTGAGTGGAGGTCCCTAAGGCGACTACCTTCCTCAATAGTAATGAGGCCTTTCTCTCCATGCCGCACTGCCACATGGCGTTTTGCACCCTGTGCTCCTGGTGATGTGGAATGGTGCTGCAGCGGCAGAAATGGGAAACGTATCTACACCCCCCCGAATATGGCAGCAATTAATCATGCAGACACATAACGCAAACGATTTCCAGCCCCGCACTCGCTAGTAGTGTGTTGCGTAGACTTTCGAGCGGGTTCTGTGCACCCATCACAGCTGGAAAGAGCGCAAATAGAAGGCTCGCGTCGACAATTCTGTTGATAGCATGTTCTTTTGTTAAACGGTCTTCTCACGGAGTCATGTTCCGTGCAACGGCAGTAGCTAACTCCGAACTCAAGGCCACGTAATAGGGGTCCCAGCATACACGCTGAAGAAAACCACTTCGTGATACTACACTATCTGTTTCATGGTAAGCCATCTCAACTGTAGACAACTATTTGGACCGTTCGGACACCGGATACGACAAGCACTTGTTTGAGGGGGAGTCCGTTACGCACGTTCTGAATGTACGAAACCTACTTGTCCCGCCAACGCGATACAAAGCTAAACCACCACCACACGCAATTGCATACTCTGTCTTACAGGTTGCAGCCGTAGGTCATAACCGTGCATGCTATTAGAGAACACAAATATACGACCCAGCTGCAAACAGGACAAACCCAATAATGACATCTAAAATGGCCGCAACTCTCCCCTCCACCCATCCGACAATCCAGCATACCTCTTTCCTGTGGTTTAACGGAGACCCTCCAACCTATGCCACCCATCTCACATTATGGGCTCTCATCACAATGAATGCCTTGTTTGCGTGGCTTAGCGGATATGGCAAAAATCCCAACAATACACAATTACTGCGATTAGTGAGACAAAGGATCGGTACCAGAGCCTCGCCTGTAAAGACGAGCCTTCGACAAGCGGTACATTCCTACCGGGCATGCCCCCACGCAGGCACACGACACATATTATATATATGTACGCTCCACTGCTATACGCAGCAGCACACAATATGCCAAAAA
>NW_013565083.1:0-4085 GCF_000499605.1 Eimeria maxima | reverse complement strand
CCACGCACTACCCAGGGATTCTGGCGTCGTCCCCTCATGGACACACCCTGAAAAGCGCATTCAAATTTGATGTGCCATTCACAGGGCTTCCCATATGCACGGCCGGGGAGGTCAAAGCCTCGCATGTGTTCAGGGCATCATCTTGGTTTTGCGGATTTAGCAAGTACGACGTGATCGAATGTTCCGTTGTGAACCAATGGAACATTCGCGTCTCCGCGCCTTGATGCGGGCATAGGGGCTTTGTGCACGAATTAGTTGCGCTCTCCCTACGTATTGGTGCTGTCTGTAGATGCTTGTATATGTACACTTGTATGTTACATCTATTATGCAAAGTATTTAAAGACGACGTTGGTGTGTTCGTAGTTTGGTATGTGGTGGCCAGCTAGTGTGTTGCATTGCCGTGCTGTCCGACCGGCCGGGATGAAATTGAAAAAGCGCGTTGACGGTCGTTGGGTGCAAGTTGCTGTGCTGCGCAGGCGGCCCTATAGATGTGTTTCTGTGCTTGAACCAGTGTATGCGCATTGGGGTTTGCATGGGTACATCAGTAGCTCAGACACACGGTTAGGGTATTTTGGGCCCGGTTTTGATGTCCCGGTAACGTATGCGTTCTGGGTGAAGTTGTAGCGTCAGTGTAGCTCAACGTGGGATTTTAGATTTGGACGTTTTGTGTTCGTATTTGGTCGGGTTGCCTCGGACTGTGGCTGCTGTCGGGTTCTATGCTTATTCTGTCTCTCTTCCCCAGGTATTTATCTGCATAGGTTTTTGAATGCACAGAGCATCTTGCCACCGTGTGGCGCGTGTGCGCCATTACATTATTTTGGAGATCTATAGGCGCCTATCAGGCATCTATTGTGCATTAGGCTTAGCCTACAGCATGGACGGGATAGCGCAGAGTAAATGCTGTACATTACCTCCCTTTCTCTGTTCCAAGACGGCTGTGAAACCAAGCGCACACAGCCGCTTTACGCAGTCGCTCTCGCCATCATGTTAGAGGTCCCTTGCCCAGGAATGCGGGATTCGGGTAGAACGTTGGTTCCTTGCCCAGGAATGGGGGTTTCGGGTACAACGTTGGCTGGCTACCGTTTACACATTCAACCGGCAGGGATGACCGGATAACTAGAAACAGCAGGCTTCCACCGCCATGCAACAAGCTGTACACTGTAGACTTCTCAACATTCCTTCGGGTTTTCAGGTGCCTTCTGCTTCGTGCATCCGCGGAGTTGTTACTGGCTAGAGCAGGAGAGGCGCAGCCCGGAACCATCAAACCCCGGAGTTGGCCTAACCCTTCAATGTGTTTCTGTGACTCGGCAAAGCGTGATAGCGGATTCGTAACGTCTGCGTCTAAGCTACATACCATCAGTTGGTCGACGCCTAGGCCTTCGCAGTATCCATGTGAGTCACGAGCATTCCACGAGCCATTGCAAAGCACGCTAAGCCTATGGTGCTACGTTAATGCGAAGCGGAGAAATGTGATACCAAAACTATTCTACGCTCCACGTAAATGTTGGAAGGGCACTCCCGTCGTGCTCACAAATTCGGGGGTTTCATGCTCCCTCGGTAATGCATTTCCGCCGGTTATCCTTTCAGGCAGTATACAGAAGCCCTCCAGGAACCTTCGGCCACAAACGGTAGCATGCGTACTGCACTGACCAAGCATGCATCAACACAAGGCTTAGGGCATTTGCTTATCGATGCCATGGAATGGACAGGAATAGTCTTTGTACGTAGAAGTGCTTCTGCGTGGCGGTGGGGAAAACAGGTGGTACGTTGCATTGAACTACTGCCCAAACACATGCATGCAAACCTGAGCATGTGCAGGGCTACGGGGGCTACGTTGGTGGTTTGTATCTATTGGTAGTTAATCCCAGATTACGTAGTAGCGTCACCTATCTCCTTTTTTCGCGCTTAACGATAATAGCGTTGATACCCCTAGGGGGAATGTGCCCCAGTTTCCGAATCCACTTGCGGGCGTGGGATAGAGTAGAACTTGAGCATTGGTACCAGGACATGCGTACTTCCCCTTGATGTGCCCTCAGCTAGTAAGAACATCTATACACACCAGTGCAAATAGCTCGCACAAGTGTCACTGGATTGTGGACGGGTGAGGTCTGAGGCTATTGTGATGCAGCCATCGTAACGTCACTGGATTGTGGACGGGTGAGGTCTGAGTCTACTGTGTTGCAGCCATTGTAAGATCACGTGAGACTGCTTTCAACTGCCTATACCAGACTAAACCTAAGCAAACCGAACTTAAAAGGTTAGATTTGTGCACGTGTGGTTACGCCGTAGCATTTGGTCGGCTGGTGGGTGACACCAGGTGTACAAATCCTGCGGAAACTCATGCACTGCTTCTACGAAAGTTCAGCGTGGCCACTGCAATAGAATAACCCTTTGGCTGAGCCGCAGAGTGCGACGAACGCATCTGCTTTGTGCGTGCAGCCAGTAAGGAATGCCCACAGGACGGTTCATATGCGAATATTGCATAGTCATTGGACTGGATGGATACGCGATGGGTGGCACCGTGGTGGACCTCCCCATCCGCGATTGTCGTCGATACGTCATCTGCTGCGGCAGGCACGCATGCTGCTGCTTGATAGATATGTTGAGTGTTTTGTAGACTCTGCAGCATACATATTGACGCGCACGTGAGCTTGGGTGACCAAAGAGAAAACTTGCATGTTCTAACAGGTGCACAAGGCAGCTCAGAGCTGACCTGCTTATGGTTCCACGCACGCGCTAGCGACTACTCTCAGACGCAACGATGTGCTTGGGATCACTACATCACGGCAGACTGCACGGCGGTGTTAGATGGGTGTCTGCGGGAGGAGCGCGTGCATTAATGAACCTGGCTATCCCACACGCATACCACTGGTTTGTGGGTAGATGCAGTTTGGGCCTACTGCGATGCAGCTATTACTCAAACGCATCGCAGCCGGTGAGACTGACAATGAGGGTGTATGCCCCTATTGGGAGAGACCTCAACAAGTTATATTTGTGCAAGTTTGTTTCCGCCGCAGCGTTTGACCGACTGCGCATTCACGGATATTGTACTAATTCGACCAAATGTTGACCATCGTTCTTCCCATCGTCCACCGTATGTGACGCATGCGATTACGGTGCAGCCAGGGCCTCAGTGAGTTGATGCAGGCCAGGCGAAAGCTAGAACGACGCTAAGGCCTTCTCTGAGGTTTTCGATATTGGGCACTTAGCTAGTACGGAGTGGCCACGTGCAGCTCGATTTGATAATGTAGCGTTACCATTGAACGAAGGGTTTGTGGGGTGAGTGAAAACGTAGTGTATCGCTGGACACTATTCTGGAATCCTTGTTCATGTTCTATAAGTTATCCTATTCGATGTTAAACTATGCTAGCTCTTGGGGGTTATGTTGTGGAAGGCTTGCATTTTCGTCCTTCACGTTTGTTGACTGGCTGATGCGTGTGGTTGAGCAACGATAGTCCTTGCATGTTATAACAGAAGGTGCGCATGGGAGGGGGTGCTGAGCGGTTTCCGGTTCCTCGCACACTTGTGCGATTGTGCTGCGATGCTACGATATGCTGGAATCACTATATCACGACGGAGCGCTCAGTAGTGTTGGATAGGTGTCTGGTTGGGAGCGTGTGCATTAATGAACCCAGCTACCCCACACATACCACTGGTTTGTGGGTAGGTGCAGTGTGGGGCTACTGCGATGCAGCTATTACTCAAACGCATCGCAGCCGGTGAGACTGACAATGAGGGTGTATGCCCCTTTTGGGAGAGACCTCAACAAGTGATATTTGTGCAAGTTTGTTTCCGCCGCAGCGTTTGTCCGACTGCTCGCTCACGGATATTGTACTAATTCGGCCAAATGTTGACCATCGTTCTTCCCAACGTCCACCGTATGTGACGCATGCGATTACGGTGCAGCCAGGGCCTCAGTGAGTTGATGCAGGCCAGGCGAAAGCTAGAACGACGCTAAGGCCTTCTCTGAGGTTTTCGATATTGGGCACTTAGCTAGTACGGAGTGGCCACGTGCAGCTCGATTTGATAATGTAGCGTTACCATTGAACGAAGGGTTTGTGGGGTGAGTGAAAACGTAGTGTATG
>NW_013565082.1:0-5039 GCF_000499605.1 Eimeria maxima | reverse complement strand
ACGCTCAAGGTGTGCGATGCAAACGGTCGCTGCACCTCCGCCTTCCAATTATGTGCATACTTCCTGTATCTGTCAACGCGCAAACGCCAAAAGAGAAACCCTTCCAACGACGTTACAGTACACAAGAACAGACAAGTTGCATAACCGAATGATGCATTGAAGTGCAGCTCCTCTGCATCTGGCGTGCTTGCTTACTGTCTGGAACGTAACCATACCCAACAGCGCTCCGAGCAAATGAACCTTCTTCCCTCCCTTCACAAATCTAGAAAACGCTGTAGTTGTCCGATCCAAACGGTCGCTGCACAGCCGCCTCCCAATTATCTGCATACTTCCTGTATGTGTCAACGGGCAACCATCAAAAGAGAAAGCCTTCTCCCGACGGTACAGGAAACACGAAAAGACAGGCTGAATAACCGAATGACGCGTTGAAGTGCTCTTCGTGTGCATCTGGCGTGCTCGCATACTGTATGAAATGTAACCATACCCAACAGTGCGTCGAGCAAATGAACCTTTTCTCCTCCCTTTACAAACGTAGTAAATGCTCCAGTAGCCCGATACAAGCGGTCGCTTCACCTCTGCCTTCCCATTATGTGCATACTTCCTGTATCTGCGAACGGGATAGCACTAAAAGCGACTGCCTTCCAACGACGCTGCAATACAAAAGAGCACACAAGCTGCATAACAGGATGGCCCGTTAAAATGAACCTCCTCTGCATCTGGAGTGCTCGCATACTGTCTGGAACGTAACCATACCAAACAGCTCACCGAGCTAATCAATCGTCTCCCCTCCGTTCACAAATGTAGATAACGCTCAAGGTGTGCGATGCAAACGGTCGCTGCACCTCCGCCTTCCAATTATGTGCATACTTCCTGTATCTGTCAACGCGCAAACGCCAAAAGTGAAACCCTTCCAACGACGTTACAGTACACAAGAACAGACAAGTTGCATAACCGAATGATGCATTGAAGTGCAGCTCCTCTGCATCTGGCGTGCTTGCATACTGTCTGGAACGTAACCATACCCAACGGTGCATCGAGCAAATAAACCTTCTTCCCTCCCTCTACTGATGTAGAAAATGCTCTAGGTGTCCGATGCAAACGGTCGCTTTACCTCTGCCTTCCAATTATGTGCATACTTCCTGTATCTGTCGACGGGCAAGCACGAAAAATGAAAGCCTTCCAACGACGCTACAGTACACATGAGCACACAAGCTGCATAGCGGACTGACGCATTTAAATGCCGCTCGTCTGCATCTGGCGTGCTCGCATACTGTCTGGAACATAACCATACCCAACGGTGCCTCGATCAAATGAACCTTCTTCCCTCCCTCCACTGATGTATAAAATGCTCTAGTTGTCCGATGCAAACGGTCGCTGCACCTCTGCCTCCCAATTATGTGCATACGATCTGTGTTCGCCAACGGGAAAGCACCAGCAATGAACGCCTTCCACCGACGCTACAGTACACATGAGCACACAAGCTGCATAACCAAATGACGCGCTGAAGTGCAGGTCCTCTGCATCTGGGGTGCTCGCATACTGTCTGGAACGTAACCATACCCAACAGTGCGTCGAGCAAGTGAACCTTCTACCCTACCTTCACAAATTCTACAATATGCTCTAGTTGTCCGATGCAAACGGTCGCTCCACCTCTTCCTTCGAATTAGGTGCATACTGTCTGTGCAAATCAACAGAAAAGCACCAACAGTAAAATCGTTCCAACGTCGGTAGAGTACACAAGAACAGACAGGCTGCATAACCGAATGACCCGTAAAACTGCACCACCTCTCCATCTGGCGTGCTCGCATACTGTCTGGAAGGAAACCATAACAGACAGCGCGTCGAGCAAATGAACCTTCTTTCCTCCCTTCGCAAATGTAGAAAATGCTCAGGTTGTCCGATGCAAACGGTTGCTGCACCTCTGGCTTCCAATATTGTGCATACTTCCTGCAACAATATACGGGAAAGCACCAAACAAACCCTTCCAACGACACCACAGTACACACGATCACACAAGCTGCATAACCGAATGAGGCGTTAAAATGCAATCGCTCAAAGCGCCATTATCTGCACTGTAAATGTTCCTCTCACTTCCAAACCACCCGTCTACAACAGGCAACGAAGACACGCGGCGTTCAACAAGAATGATCGCATTCTTTCCTGGCAGTGCAACTCGCTGAAGTTCCATAAATGCATAGAAGCATTCGTCCATGCTCTCATACTGTCTGCATAGCGACAATGTTCAAAGCTCCATTCTCACCATCCATGTTGCTCACGCCTTGCAGATTTGGTACAAGATGTTTAGCCTTCTGAATGCAAAAAAACACAACAAACCCTGCCCAACGGTGAGCTTACTCTCTGTGCAAAATGGTCCAATCGCAGCATAAGAGGAGATGTTGAAACACGGTCGTCGTATGCGCACAAGAAACTTAGAATTACAGGAGCTGCCTTCCACCGTGCATACTCTCTGCAACTCAGTCCAATCACAGCATAAGAGGAGACATTGAAACAAGGTCATCGTATATGCAAGCACACACACCATTTAGTTACATGATGATTAAAATGCACTTCCCCTGTATCACACAAAAACAATTAAGGAGACGCCTAGTGCAACACACACGACTGATCCCGCCTAGCGGACGAGAGCCCAGTGAGACCCTAATACAATCCGCAGAAACACCTAGCTATTGTCTCCCATCCATTATTTCTGGCACGCTAAAGAACATGCGAAGCGATTGAAACGTGCAGAAAGAAAACAACACAGGCAAAATGAACACCTACGCCTTGCTAGCAGCTCCGTCCTATGTTGGATTCGCAAGAGAACGTTGCCTTGGCATATTGAACGCGAATGGATATCGGCCAGAAAATCACGAATTCGGCTAAGCAAAACCCGAACACAAGCTGACCGAATTCATCGTGCACAACCACCATGGAAAAACATTTAACTAAATGGCAGCCCTTCTTTATTGACTTTCCCGAGTTTGTACAGAATGCGTTGTAGGCTCCCTAACCTCTGCTAGTGCCACGCGCAGCAACGCAATGTGTGCTGCTCCCCATTCAGCCACCTACCATAGCCTGCTGTTATTATTCTCCACACAACACGTACTCCCACACACTATCGGGGTGGCAGTCAGAAACAAAAAGCGGAGAACGCATATTACCGCTTCCTCTGTGTTGCAGCCTACTACATATACGGCCTCATCTATTCACTGGCACTACTTGCTGTAGCCTACTCTGTCTCCAAGCTGCACACTAAGTCTCCGCAAACCCCGGCCTTAACACACACCGAAGACACAAGCCCTGCCGCAACAACTCGCCACTACTTATCCGACAGTGCAGCCCGACGGATTTCAACGTGTGCTGCTATCCCCCGATGCATAGCGGCATACGTGCTGAATGGTAACAATATTCGACGCTCCATTCAGAACAAGCATATTATTCAAGCCATTCGTATTTGCTACTCGTTGTTCCACTGGCGCAACAAACTCTGTCTAACGCTGAGCATACTCTCTAAAAACCAGTCCAATCACAACATAAAGGGAGGCGTTAAAACAAGGCCATCATGTTCGCAAGCACACAAACCGTATGGTTAGAACGCATTTCCCCTGTATCTCACAAACACAAGGAGGGAGATGTCTAATCCGACACACACGACTGATTTCATCCAGTGGACGAGAGTGCAATGAAACTCTAATACGAGCCCCAGAAACACCCAGCTTTTCTCTTGAATCCGTTATTGCTGGCACACTAAACAGCATACGAAGCGGTAGAAACATGCAGAAAAAAACCCACATCCGCACACCGAGCATCTACCTCTTCTCATCTCCCTGCTATGTTGGCCTCGTACAAGAACGTGCCATCTCGAAGGAGAATGCATATCAGCCACACAATCACGAATTTCGCTAAGCAAAACACGCGCTCAAGTCAACGGAAATGAGGCAGCACAAAATCCACGAAACGACCTCACAACAATTAGCAGCGCCCTTTTATTGCCTTTCCCTTGTTGGTACACAATGCGTTGTCTGCTCTCCAAACTCTGTGCTAGCTCCACTAGTAGATACGTAATTCATGTTGGCCCCACCATCAGCCACCTCCAGTAGTCTGCTTTTGTCTCAAAAACACGTACTGCCACACACTAGCGGGCTAGCTGTTAGCAGTACATAGCAGTGAACGCATATCACCACTTCATCCTTGCAGTCGCATACCACATACTACATATTACAAGGATGATGTACAGCCACACCTATTCACTGGCATCACTCACAATGCCATAGTTGCCTTCGCATGTGCCCTGCCGACCTCCAAAGAACCAAATACCACGGGCACAGCACACACGGAAGACACGCGCCCTTCCACAACAACACAACCATACCCTTCTCTCAGTGGAATCCGATGAATTTCCACAACTGCATACAAGTATTCGTGCGGGTCCCATACTGTCTGCATCGCGACAATGCTCAAAGCTCCATACAAAACATCAATTTTGTTCGCACCATGCACATTTCATGCAAGCTCTGGTATAAGCTGCTCCACATTCTGAAGGCAAAAAGCCGCAACAAACCATGCCTTCCACCATGCATACTTTCTGTAAAAATCAATCCCATCCCAGCACAAGCGGAGAGGCTGAAACAAGCTCATCATATTCGACTGCACACACGCCGTTGCATTACATGATTGTTTAAAGGCACGTCACCTGTTTCTCACAAAAACAATAAGGGCGACGAATATTCCGATGAAGGAAATGCCGTACATACATCTATTCTCACCGAGTACTAGAAAGCAGAAAGCGATCCTAATATGACCTGCAGGAACATTAACCTTTGCTCTCGAATCCATTCTAGCTCAACGGCTAAAGAATAATAAAGGCGTTCGAGACCATGCAGAAAGAACCAGCACCCCGCAAACCGAGCATCTGCTTTTTCCTCCCATCTGAATGCTACGGTGGAGTCGTACGAGAATGTTCAGGTGCCATCCCGAACGTGAGTGCAAATCAGCCACACAGTCACGAATCCCGCCAAGCAAAACCCTCAAACATGCCT
>NW_013565081.1:0-3923 GCF_000499605.1 Eimeria maxima | reverse complement strand
TATATATATATATATATATATATATTATATGTATACAGGCAAGTTTATTATCTTTATGTTGTTATACGTTATCTAGTATACAATATAAAGTTATATCTTTTTTTATACAACAAAATAAAATTAATTTTCTTTCTTTTTCTTCTTTTTCTTTCCTTTCTTCTCTTCTTATTCCTTCTATTCTTGCTGCTATACATGGAAAGTAAGCCTCTAGGGTTTAGGGTTTAGGGTTTAGGGTTTAGGGATGGCTTGGGGGAGCAAAGGTGGCGTGGGAGTGCGCATGTTGTTCCTGCTGCTGCTGCTGTTGCTGCTGCTGCTGTTGCTGCTGCTGCTGTTGCTGCTGCTGCTGTTGCTGCTGCTGCTGTTGCTGCTGCTGCTGTTGCTGCAGCAAAATGGTGTGTCTGTAGATTTAATTTTCTTGTTTTGTATCCTCACCATCTATTTACTCTTATTTATATTTATTTATTTATATTTATTTATATTTATTTATTTATATTTATTTATTTATATTTATTTATTTATTTATATTTATTTATTTATTTATTTATTTTTTGTTTAATAGGAGGACATCTCTTCCTGTTATATCTGAGGCGGTTTCTCTTCATTTAGGGCCTGAAGACTTTAACCCTAAACCCTAAACCCTAAACCCTAAACCCTAAACCCTAGATACGCAGATATAAACCCTTCTTTTTTTCTTTATACCCTCTTCCTTAGGGTATTTAAATAAAGGAAAAGAGAAGGGTTTATAATTAACAAAAAAGGATCTGCCTATACACCCCAATATTAGGGTTTATATATTATATAATATATAAACACTAAATTTAAATTCCTTTTTTTCTTTTTTTTTTCTTTTTTTCTTTTTCTCCTTTATAGACGTTTTAATCATTTGCCTCCTTTGTTTTTGTTGTTTTCTTCTTCTCTCCTTTTTGCTCACATATATTATATTAGTTTATTACTCTAGGGTTTAGGGATTGAGGGTTTAGGGTTTGAGGGGTTAGGGTTTGAGGGTTTAGGGTTTGAGGGTTTAGGGTTTGAGGGTTTAGGGTTTGCGTGTTGATGTCTAGCTCACTTATAACGTCAGTTTACTGGCTGAGGGTTTACTAATTCTTCTGCGCACTCGTAAACCCTAAACCCTCGCTATATTGTGAAGTGTGTAAACCCTAAACCCTAAACACTACAGAGAGTCTAAACCCTAAACCCTCATCGTAGCAATGTCTTACATAGCCGAGGGTTTAGGGTTTACGATGGGCCGAGGGTTTGAACACCAAAAGAAGTATAAACCCTAAGACATTCATGGGGATTAGCGGTTTAGGGTTTAGGGTTTGGGGTAGACGCACCCGTCTCTGATTAAGGGACAACTCGTAAACCCTAAACCCTCGCGGTGCAATTAGGGTTTAGGGGGTTTACAGGGGATGACTGGCCATCTTCCTTCATTAGGGTTTAGGCATTTTGCCTTCGGCATTGAATTTGTTGGGTTTTCTTCGTGGGGAATTTAGGGTTTAGGGTTTAGGGTTTAGGGTTTGTACATTGAATCTCGATATATTGTGCTTGTGTGTCCAGTGCAGGGTTTAGGGTTTAGGTTAGTAAAAGGAAGGCAAGGAAGTTGTTGTGTTAATATGTGTGCAGAAGAGTTGATAAAATAAGGGTTTAGGGTTTAGAGTCCAAGGAAGTCGTATACTTGATTAGGGTTTTGAATCGAGGGTTTGTTCTTCCTAGGGTTTAGGGTTTAGGGTTTAGGGTGCTGGCTGGCGTGCGGCTATGGTCATGATAGTACAGAAGCTCCATTGCTGCCTATAGGAGGAGTATTTTGAGTAAATAACGAAATAAAAATAACAATATTTATAAATATAAATATAAACAGGAAAAAAGCAAATTAAAAAGGGTTTTATTTAGCAGGAAAAGGGCCCCCCCTAATGGCTACAGCGATCTGTGGCTGCTGAGGTGAATGTACACTTGAGTGTGTGTTTAATTGCGGCTGCTGCTCTTCTTCTCACCATTTATCTTCTCTTTGCGTTTATTTCTTCTATTTTATTATCTTAATCAACTAAAAAACAAAAGAAGAAACAAAACAATACCTCTTTTGCCTCCTTTCTTATACGCTGCCCTATCTACAGCTGCGGCTCTCTGCTGCTCTCCTCGCTGCTTCCAGCTCGATTGTAGGGTTTAGGGTTTAGGGTTTAGGGTTTACCTTCTTACCCTTGCTCTGCTTCTTATGAGGTCATATACACTCTTGACTGCGCATACACACTAGATCCTCTCGGCCCTCCCTACATATCTGGTCTCTCTTGGACCGCAGCAGCAGCAGCAGCAGCAGCAGCAGCAGCAAAACGCAAGGGATATTGTTGTAGCAGCAGCAGCAACAACAGCGAACAAAGGCAACGGCAGCGGCATCGGCAGCGACAGCAGCAGCAACCGCAGCGCCTTCGGCACCAACAGCTACGAAGCAACAGCTGCAGCAGCAGCAGCAGCAGCAGCGAACACCGCAGCGACAGAAGCAGCTGCTAAAATAGCAGCAGCAGCAGCAATATAACTGGCAGAAGAGCTGCAGAATAAACTCTAAACCCTAGACCCTAAACCCTAGCAGTGTAGCAGGGTAGGGTATACACCGCGCGTCTCTTTTCCTGTTGTCTGTTTTTTTCTTCTTATCTTTAGAGAGGGCCTTCTGTAGGCCCTCCAATTCTTCTAGGGTTTAGGGTTTAGGGTTTAGGGTTTAGGGTTTGAGGATGTTTGACTTTTGGAGTGTTTTCCGTGACGGGGGGAATACAGAAGAAGAAGGAGAATCTGCTGCTGCTGCATCAGGAGAATCTGCTGCTGCTGCTGCTGCTGCTGCTGCTGGTGCTCCTGTTGCTGCTTTCTTTAATAGTATATTTAAACAACCAACACCTTCAGACCCTTCCTCATGGAATGATTATACTACAGGTACGAGAGGGTTTAGGGTTTAGGGTTTAGGGTTTAGGGTTTATGCCTTACAGGCTTAATTTTGCATGCATATGCATGCATTGTTTAATTAATATATTTATTAAATATATAAATATTATAAATACATACAATATATATGTATATCTATAAAATCAAGGGTTTAGGGTTTATGAGGGTTTATGAGGGTTTATGAGGGTTTATGAGGGTTTAGGGTTTAGGGTTTAGGGTTTAGGGTTTGTGTATTACAGGTTATAGTTTACCAGCAGAAGCAGCAAAAGTATTACATGGGACACCAACAGATGAGCCAACATCTACTTCTTTTCCTCATCTAGAGGATGGAGACGCCAGCAGCAGCAGCAGCAGCAGCAGCAGCAGCAGTAAGAAAGAATCAGATAAGAGAGAAGATGGATCTAAGGAAGCAGATGCATGGGATGACACAACAGCAGCAGCAGCAGCACCATCAACAACAACACCCAGCAGCAGCAGCAGCAGCAGCAGTAGTAGTAGTAAATCTCCTGCTGCTCCCTCATCCTCTTCCTCTTCATCTACAACCCCAACAACATCCACAACAACAAAAACAACCAGCAGCAGCACCAGTACCAACAGCAGCACCAGTACCAACAGCAGTACCAGTACCAGCAACAACAGCAGCAGTAGCAGTAGCAGCAGCAGCAGCAGCAGCAGCAGCAATAAGAATCGTATAAATAGTAGTAAAGTAATGGATACACGTTACTATGATATATTAGAGGTAAATATAGATGCAACTTTTGCAGAAATAAAGAAAGCATACTATCGTCTTGCTCTTAAATATCATCCAGATAAAAATCCTCATGATCCATTAGCACATAAAAAATTCCAAGATATTGGTATGTAAACCCTAATTATCTAGGGTTTAGGGTTTAGGGTTTACGGTTTAGGGTTTACGGTTTAATAATAAAACGGTTTAATCTAATAATAAAGGCTTTCATATAAAAAAGGGTTTAGGGTTTATATATATATATAATATA
>NW_013565079.1:0-4427 GCF_000499605.1 Eimeria maxima | reverse complement strand
AGAGTGCCTACCACCAGATAGACTGGAAGGTTCACGTATCCGCAACTGCGCCGACGTCAGAATGCTCCGCGTGCTTCGGTTGCTTTGCAAACTGTCTGAATTGCAAAGCTATTCACACTTCTGCAACGACGCCGGCTACGTATGAGCATACTTTCTGGCAGAAACAACTCGCGATCTTCACTCCAAAGGTGTCGCCCCGGCACTGCCCTGGGCAAGCCCACACAAAATGCACAACCGTACAGTGCTAAGATTTTGAGGTCCGCTGGCTGTCTGTCAAATACTGTTAGCACGTATATCGGCAGATGGATTTTATTTCAACCAACAAAAAGCAGCCAATCCCAGACCAATTACCAGGAGCAAGAGGACGCATCTGGCTGATTTTAGCGTCCCTGTCGTGACCATTTTTGTAGGAGTCCCAACGCCAATGAAAATTCTAGAGACCTACAGCAAGTGCCGTTGGAGAGACGACTGAGAGTATGCTTCGCGTTTGGCTTTTTCTATGCCGTTGAATTTGAATGAAAACTGTCCCGGTATATGCCTAACTTGGTCCGGCGTCAATGGACCATTCATTGCCTGCGTCTACACGGAAAATACAAATGCTTGCTTCATGTTTCTAGAAAAGGAATAGAAGCCTGCGCACGCGCTCCCGATTCATTATTTTTGTGTGTTTCCCAATACTTGCACACCGGGCACTGGGTGTGTGTTTTCGTGTGCAGTGCCACTGGTATTCACACGATTCACGATGCATACTTCCTGCTGAAACCACGAAGTTATCATAGGACCAGCGAAACTCTCTCGGCACAGAATCGCTACAAACGTTCACCCTAAGTGCATGACCCCATACTGCTAACGTTGTTCCCCTAGCTGCATGACCCCGTACTGCTCACGTAGGTCCCCTAGCTGCGTGACCCAATAGAGCTCACGTAGGCCCCTAGCTGCATGGCCCAATACTGCTCACGTAGACCCCCTAGGCCGTTGCCAAATGCTCGTACAATCCAAGCGGCAGACGGAGCGTATTGCAACCAGCGACAGTCTACCAAGCCCACGTCGGTCTACTACGTGCACTGCAATGCTGCTAGGTTCACGGGGAGTTCTTTTCCAAACTGCGCTATCGCGGGCACACAGGATAATCGTAAATATTTAGGGATTACGGCACGTATCTCGTGAGGGCACACCGATGGGCTGATGAACACCGTGCGTCGTACGGTTGGTTTTTCGATTGTGACACCAACTAGGCAGCGCGAAGCTGCCTAGTTGGTGTCGATTGTGACACCAACTAGGCAGCTTCGCACTGCCTAGTTGGTGTCACAATCGAAAAACCAACCGTACGACGAACATACAAAACACATGAAACAAGTGAGCTAATCTGGAAAGCGGTTTGAGCTGTTTGTCGTGGGTCGCTTCATGTTACCTAACAGCTACAGAACGAGCTAGCATATCCTTGCTCTTCAGCACAAGCAACGGGGGCGTTTACTTAATTGGCATTTCTAACCATTTTGGCGGGTGCCAAACCTCTGCTACTCGCGTCCATCACGTATACTACTTCACCGGGCTTTTGTCAATGCTACGATACGCGAATAGTGGCTGCTGGCGCTGGCCCACCCATGCACAAACACCGGTCGTACTGCCAGGCTACGTCTGGCACCGGGACACCGTTTCTCCGAAACATCTGTTTATGATAAATGCCACTGAGGGTCATAGACAAAGAAGGACGAATGCTGATTGCTAGTGAGACTGAAACTGCACATTTCCAGACATGATAGAATCAACGGCCGCGTCTAGCCCGTGATTTTGTTTCAACGGCCTACATACCAAACAAAACCCGGACGCGCAGAACGCTTGTGAATACTTCAGCAAACGTTATAAGACGGGGTCTCCTAGTGTTCCGCTAAGCACTGGGTAGTCCTGCACACTGACACAGCCAATTTGAAACAGGGCAAACGAAAGGAAGCTAATGTTAATATCGGACCAGATGGCTACGTAGGGATTCGCGAAACTAAACTGTCGTTGGAAGATTAACAACTGGCGCAAATTTTTAAACTGTGATGGAAGCATCAGGTGGGGTCAGTACTGGGGCTTGTTGCCGTTTCGCCTCTGCCAACCATGTTTGCGGGCCATGTAGGTTTATATGTGGCTTGTGCCCAAATTCGTACACTGCTCTTGTGAACGCACAAACGTATGCATAAGCTGGTTGACTTAGAATCGTAACCATGGACAACGGGTTCCGTGTTGCTTGTGCTATTCAGTCGTTCACATTGAGTGCTAGGCGCCATATGATTTGGTTGAACCCTTCTGAATTGGTAAGAGTGGGGCGCCAACCGCGGCACTCCCGCTCTTACGGCAACCACCACATCACGAAGTTGGAGAATCAGGAACAGTACAATGTTCGGACCGTCCGAGGCAACACAGAACAGCGTTTAACCACTCTGTGGAAAAAGTTGCAACTTTGCAAAGCAAAAGTGTAGGTAACTTCACTTTTAGAAAGCGTAGTAGCACGACTGTACGCATTCTAGCAAACGTCACCGACACAACCCGGGTATGGTTTTTGCAACAGGTATCAAACAACGCATCGGATATGACAATCGAAACTCATACCCGCCGTCCAGAAATTTCTGCAAAGCCCCATCGCACCCTTCGAGAAGCTTCAGTCGAACCAAGCTGGTTCTCCACTTCACTGGTAGAGTTCGCTATGTCTCACTGAATCCGGAAGCACTGTGTACCAGAGCACAAGACGCTTAACCCAAATCTTGCTTACTCACCCATCGCAATGCAACTCCATGGGTTTTAATGCACCCGCATGTATATGCCTTCCTGCCACCGCAGGCCTCGAACGTGAGCGTACACATGGCCGTGGAGCAAAGATGATTTTGCGTTGAACTGCGTACGTCCTAAACAGAACAGTCGACGATCCCAACGCTGAAAACCGCTTCACACCCTGCAAGATCACGCACGTTAATCCTCCATCGAACACTGCATGTACTGCTCCTGATGCTGGTCCCATAATGATTCAGCTGGTTGCCTGCGGCGTTTCTCTTCAATCGATTGTACAGTCGGTTGCTGTTGGCAGACAAACTAACGCGCAGACTTCCATTACAAAGAACTACACCGCACTTGACAAGAGGAACCCTTTGTTGTGTGTGTCTCTATTGAGTATGGAACGGCGCTGTGAACACCTTGCCCACGAAAACCCTCCTGCAACCGCAAGCACGGAACGTGAGGGCTCACATGGCCATCGAGCGCAGACGATTTTGTGTTGAACTGCGTACATCCTAAACAGAAGCGTCGGCAATGGTAACGGCAAAATGTACTCTTCACACTGCAGCCGTAAATGGGTGCACGCCAACTCCTTACACCCATGATGATCATACGATTAGGCCACTTAACCTTCCCACAAACACTGCATATCCTTCTGGCACACGCAGCTTATTAAACGCATGAAGTACGAACTAAGCACAATAATGAAGTATGAATGGTTTTTGGTAGGAAAGCAAAACGACTTTGGTAGGCTCCCAGAACACGAATGAGGCACTAGAGCTTCGAAAACCGCACCCTTCTTGTCAAACTTCATGCGGGTCTACAGACGTCTCCTTGGCAGTGCGGTGGTCGCGCGACACCGTGGAGTAGTGCCGTGCATGACAAACTAATGGCAAGAATGCAGATAAGCAAGGTGGCCGTCAGTGTTCGTCAGCGTCTCAAACGAATCGGTCCGAAGAAGGCGCCGTCTCCTCCCACGAACTTTATGGCACGCAAGCAATACCAAGCTGAGATCGTTTGCACCTTTTCAACTTGCCTGGAAAGAACACGTGTCCCAGGACCCAACCGCCGCTCAGGATCGGATAACAAAACACAACACGCGTAACGCCAAAACTAGCCCACCCGCCCCCAGAGAAGAGGAAGCTGATATGGTCTGATATATGGAGACAGTGACACTTCAAAGGCGGACTGCAGATTCCAGGAACACTAGGGAGCAGTAGGCGCCAAAGCGGAGAACGCCTGGAACAGTCATGCAGCCTGACACTCTGAGCCTAGATGCGGCCACGCATACGAAAATATCTTTATAAATGCCACAGAATCCCTACAACATCAGTCTATGTATGGCCCGAGACAATCGATGAATTTGTTCTGAACTACTTACGTCCTAGTCAACACAGCAAGGTGTAGTAACCCCATGCACACAGTGGCCGTAAACGAGCCTAGCACAACCCAAGTACCGACAATAATCATACGCGCACACCACTCAGACCTCCACCAACTATTGCACATATTCGGTTGGGCAGTTGAAAAAGATATTGCGCAGAGCACGAGAAGCAACCTTCACCTTCGTGTCAATTGCAGTGTGATGCACTTCGGTTTATGCCTCACCAACAGCAAACCGAGTTCTACCGGGATACTAAAACATCAAGGTGATCAATACATGCTACAAGCAT
>NW_013565078.1:0-3940 GCF_000499605.1 Eimeria maxima | reverse complement strand
TATATATATATATATATATATATATATACAGATGTATATACACTGTAAATATAGCGGCGAAGCATAGACAATAAATAGATAAATAAATAAATAAATAAATAAATAAATAAATAAAATAGTATATTGAACAAATATAAATAAATAGATAAAAGAAAGAAAAAAAGAAAAGAAAATAAAAAGCCCCAAGGGTTTACATCGCTACCCTGTAGCCACGACGGAGGAGAGCCTGCAGCAGCAAAACGCATGCATTGTCTTGTTGCAATAAAGGAAACAATAAAAAGGAGACAATAAAAAGGAGACAAAAAGGAGACAATAAAAAGGAGACAATAAAAGGAGACAGTTGGACTTACGGATTGAAGGGAGAGGACCTGTCTCCTTTGCTCAGGTGTCCATGCAGCCATACGGCTAGGTGTTGAATTTAGTACACTGCAGCAGCAGCAGCAGCAAAAACAGCAGCAGAAAAAAAGAAAGGAATGCATGCATGCATGCATGCACTCATACATTTGCTGCTAAGGAAAGGGATGCGTGTCTCTACAAGAAAAAGGAGACAAAAAAAATTTAAGGGTTTAGGGTTTAGGGTTTAGGGTTTGAGTTACTTGCTCAGCATCGTTGGTACCTTCACCACCTCATCTGTACACAACAAACAATAATAAATATAATCTTTACTATACAGCAGCAGCAGCAGCAGCAGCAGCAGCAGCAGGAGCTGCTGCTGGTGCTGGGGGAGGTAGGAGTACTAATGCTGCAGAACCCCCTGCAGCAGCAACAACAGAAGAAACAGCAGCAGCAGCAGCAGCAACAGCAGCAGCAAAGAAGTGTCCTGTCTGGGGTGTATATACACCCGAGGGCTTACCGACAAGAGCAGCAGCAGCAGGAGGGACATCCCATGCAGGGTGAGTAGGCTGAGGCCTATTTGCTGGTAGTGGTGCTGTTGTTGCTGCTGCTGTTGCTGCTGTTGCTGTTGTTGCTGCTGTTGGTGCTGCTGCAGCAAATAACAAAAGACAGAGAGACAAAAGGGGACAAATAAATATAAAAAGGAGACAGAAGGCAGCTGCAGCAAGGAGACAACAAAAGGAAGAAAAAAGGAGACACTTGCAGTACGTGCTGCAGCAATAACTGCTGTGGGGATCGATCGATCCCCATGTGTGGGGTGTTAGGGTTTAGGGTTTAGGGTTTAGGATTTATTATAACATACCCCTAATCCCTCCTGCTGCTTCTCCAAGACCCGTCGCCGTCTGCTGCTGTGGGCCCCCAAGTCCTCCTGCTGCTGCACCTGCTGCTCCTGCTGCTGCTCCTGCTTGTGAGGGGAGGGGGCCCCCTTGTGAATACCCTCTGCTTTGCTGCAGCAGAGGTACTGCAGTAGGAGCTGCTGCTTTAGACGCAGCAACCCACTGGCGTGTGGGGGCCCCCAGGGGGCCCCCCTGGGGCCCCGCAGATGGGCCCCCCCCACCTGCAGCAACATCGCCAGGCATCGGCCCTCCTGCTGCTGCTGCTGCTGCTGCTGCTGCTGGAGCTGCTGCTGCTCCTGCTGCTGCTGCTGCTCCACGAGGCGAAAGGACGCTTCCCATTGGCTGTGAAACCGCTGCTCGTCCTGCTGCAGGAGCAGCAGCAGCAGCAGGAGCAGCAGCAGACGAAGACAGGAGGGGCCCCTCAGGGGCCCCCTGGGGCTGTATAACTACAGGACCCATAGTAGGAGGCCAACGGCATTGTGGTGCTGCTGTTGCTGCTGTTGTTGCTCCTGCTGCTGCTGTTGCTGCTGCTGCCCCGTGAGTAGCATCCGTAGACATACCAGTAGAGAGGTGCGGTGCTATAGCAGCAGGTTGCTGCAGCATAGCTTGCTGCTGCTGCTGCTGCTGCTGCTGCTGCTGCTGCGGCTGCAGCTGCTGCTGCTGTAGCTGTGGCTGATGTATCTGTGGTTGTTGCTGCATTGGTTGCTGTTGCTGCAAGAGCTGATGCTGCTGCTGCAGCTGTTGCTGCTGCAGTGGCTGCTGCTGCTGCTGCAGCGACTGTTGGTGCTTCAACGGTTGCTGCTGCTGTTGTAATGGTTGCTGCTGCTGCATAGGTTGCTGTTGCTGCAGCAGCTGCTGCTGTGGCTGCAATGTTTGCTGCTGCTGCATCGGTTGCTGCTGCTGCAAAGTCTGCGGCTGGGTTAACTGATGTGGTTGCAGCAACTGCGGCTGCTGCTGCTGCTGCTGCTGCTGTACCTGCGGTTGCTGCTGCTGCAACTGCTGCTGCTGCAGCATGGGTTGTGCTTGCATGATATGCGGTTGCTGCTGCTGTTGCTGTTGCGGTGGGGTCATCGTTGTTGTTGCTGGTGTAGCAATACCACTAGTGCCGCTGCTGCTGCTGCTGCTGCTGCTGCTGCCTGCTGCTGCTGCAGGAGGTGCGCGTTGTGTAGGCAGCATATTTGCTGCCTTAAGTTGCTGCTGCCTTTCTTCTCTGTTGCGCTGCAGTTGCTGCCTCTCGAACTCTGGTAGCCTTTTAAGTGCATCAAAGGTAGCTGCAACTTGCTGCTGCTGCTGCTGCTGCTGCTGCTGCTGCTGCTGCTGCTGTTTGTGCTGCTGAGCATCTGCTTCTGCAGCAGCAAGATCTTTGCTGCTGATGCCCCCTATTAAGAACATGGCATAAGTAGCAGCATAAGTTAATGAAGGATTATCTGTAAGGAAGCGACGGCAGATAAGGGGCTGCTGCAGCGCGAGCTGCTGCAGCGCATGCAGCAGCTGCAGCAGCTGCGAGGTGGATAGACACTGCATAAATTCGCATACAAATGAGGGCAGCACGCCAGGTGCAGCAGCAAAAGGATCCGAGGGAGCATAACCCATTAAGGATGCTGCTGCTGCTGCTGCTACACCAGCGTCACGGCCTCCAGGGAGACCAGCAGCAGCAGCAGCTGCTGCTGCAGCAGATGCAGCAGCAGCAGCAGATCCTGTCAATCTCCCTTTACCACCACGACCTTCTTGTTTTGCTGCTGAACACAAACAGCAGCAGCAGCAGCAGCAGCAGCAGCAAATGCACTTAATGACCCAATACGTTTCTGCAGTGCAGCAGCAGCAGCAACAGCAGCAGCAACAGGAGCAGGAACTTACATTTTCCTTCTTTGGTTTGTCTTGAAGCAGCAGCAGCAGCAGCAGCAGCAGGATTATTATTTGCTGCTGCAGCATTACCATACATTTCTCTTAATTCAGCTGTAGCCCAATCTAACTTAAGACGACGACCACGAAGCTCAATTGGTTGCTGCTGCTGCTGCTGCAGCAGCAGCAAACAACTCTCTACATCAGGGAAACCTACAAATCCAAATCCCTTTGATTGACCTGAATATATACATATATATATATATATATATATGTCTAAACCCTAAACCCTAAACCCTAAACCCTAAACCCTAAACCCTAAACCCTAAACCCTAAACACTAAATAGGATACAAAAACTAAACCGTAACTGCCTCCCTCCCTCATTTCCTCCCTCTCTCTCTCCCTCTCCCTTCCTCTCCCTCTCCCTTTCTCTCCCTTTCTCTCCCTCTCCCTCTCCTTCTCTCCCTTACCTGATTCGGAGTCATATTTAACCCTAACACTAATAACTTTACCAGCAATGGATAGTACAATCTATCTATCAATCTACCTTGTTTCTCTCTCCCTCTCTCCCTGTCCCTGTCCCTGTCCCTGTCCCTCTCCCTCTCCCTCCCTTCCTCTCCCTCTCCCTCTCCCTCTTCCTGTCCCTCTCCCTCTCCTTCTCTCCCTTACCTGATTCTGAGTCATATTTGAGCCTAACACTGATAACATGACCAGCAATGGATAGAATATCTTTGATTTCATTTTCGGATGCCTCAAATGGAATATTTCCAACCCATAATTGATACCCTATATTACCTATATTACAGGGGCCCCCTATAGGGGCCCCCTCCATCTTTATATATATATATATATTATATATATATATATA
>NW_013565077.1:0-3936 GCF_000499605.1 Eimeria maxima | reverse complement strand
ATATATATATATATATATATATATGGATTCACCCTACTGCTGTTGCTGCTGCTGCTGCTGCTGTTGCTGCTGCTGCTGCTGCTGCTGCAGTCGTCAATATTTATACGTGCTGCAGTCGTTAACTCTATGGAATGAAATTCTTTCGGAGATTTTTCTTCTTTGGTCATTGGCGGAGGCAGACCTCCTCCAATCTAATAACCCTTATAGATTAAGGGATACAGGACAAGGTCTTAATAGGTACAATTATTAGGGTTTAGGGTTTAGGGTTTACGGTTTAGGGTTTAGGGTTTTGTTGTCTAATATGGTTTAAGAATTTGCCTTTTTCTCACACCTGTAACAACATCTAGGGTTTAGGGTTTAGGGTTTAGGGTTTGGGGTTTGGGGTTTTTGATCCCATGGGTGTTTTCTGTCCGTTTTTTCTGATTTTTTTCTGTATTTAAGTGTTTAGTGTTTATTGTTTTTAGGGTTTAGGGTTTAGGGTTTAGGGTTTAGTGTTTATGTGTATAGGGTTCAAGATGCTCCTCGTGTTTGTCGTGCTATTCGTATAATAGTAGAGAGAGTACAAAGAAGAACACAAGGATGGGTTGGTTCTTCTGTTGTACATTTAGGGGATAATAATGTACCTAATGCTCTTATGTTTATTGATAAATATATACAGGTATATTATTATTATCATTAGGGTTTAGGGTTTACGGTTTACGGTTTAGGGTTTAGGGTTTTTTTAAACTGTTGGGGTTTATTTGAGACTTTTCTTCCCGTAGATGGATTTTTATTTCTTTTTTTGGCTTTTTTAGGGTTTAGGGTTTAGGGTTTAGGGTTTAGGGTTTGGGGGTTTGGAGTATTGATTTTGGGTCTTTTTTGGCCGTTTTTTCTTCTTTTTTCTAATAAATAATAAATAAATACAAATAAATTAATTAAATATAGTTAAATATATTTATTTATTTATTTATTTATTTATAGGTCCCTCGTATCCTATCTCCTGTAGTAAATTGTTTAGATAAATTGGATGAATTAAATGCTGATCCTTCTATTCATAAATATTTTAATTCTGCATTTGGAGGAGTAAATAGATTAAGGTAATTTATTTTATTTATTTATTTATTTATTTAATTAAATAAATAAATAAATGAATTAATATAAATAAAAGAATTAATTTATTTATTTATTTATTAACAGGAAATTAACTTTTTTAAAAAAAAAAAAAATTCAAAAAATGAAAAAATTAGGGTTTAGGGTTTAGGGTTTAGGGTTTTTTAGGGTTTGAGGGTTAAAATATATGATTTTTTCTGCTTTTTTTTGCAGGAAGTTAATATTGAATGATTTCTTTCGTTATGCATTTGATGGATCAGGAGGAGACAACTTTTATGATGCAGGAAGTTGTATAGATGGTAGATTAACATCTGCATGGCATTGGTGTAATAATATAGAAAAAAAACCCTTTTTTCCTGTCTTTCTTCTTGCAGGGTTTACAGGATTTGATGGGAAAGTATAATTATATTATTTATTTATTTATTCATTTATTTATTATTTATTATTGTAGCAGCAGCAGCAGCAGCAAGTGCAGCAGCAGCAGCAGCAGCAAGTGCAGCAGCACGTGTAGTAGCAGCAGCAGCAGCAGCACGTGTAGTAGCAGCAGCAGCAGCACGTGCAGTAGCAGCAGCAGCAGCACGTGCAGCAGCAGCAGCAGCAAGTGCAGAAGCAGCAGCAAATGCAGCAGCAGCAGCGGTGGGGACAATGTATATATGTATGTTTTGTTAGTGTAGTGGTAGTGTTGTTGCTGCCAATGTTATTATCCGCCGCTGCTGCTGCTGCTGCTGCTACTGCTGCTGCTGTTGTTATTATTATTATTAAGCAGCAGCAGCAGCAGCAGCAGCAGCAATGTCAGCAACAGCAGCAAAATGAGGTGCATGGGTAGTTAGTGTTATGTAAATAAGACAACATACACCCTCTAACCCTAAACCCTAAACCCTAAACCCTAATTTGTGCCGGCGGTTGTAACGCAAGGCTACTAAATATTAGGGTTCACTAATTAGGGTTTAGGGTTTAGGGTTTAGGGTTTATATATACCGATAAATATAACAAAAAAAAAAAATATTATTTAAATATATTTGTATTCTTCCTTGGCTTAATTATATATTTATTTCTTTGTGGTAAAAAAGAAGAAAAAATAAAAAAAAATAAAAAAATAATTAATTATTTAGGGTTTAGGGTTTAGGGTTTAGGTACAAATCAATTAAATATTACTAATTAATTATTTTAGCTAATTAATTAATAATATATATAATTATAGGTAATTAGTTAGTTAATTAACTAGTTACTTATTTAATTAATAATATAATTAATTAATTAATTAATTAATAATTTAATTAATTAATTAATTAATTAATTAATTAATTAATTAATAATTTAATTAATTAATTAATTAATTACTTTTCTCTAGAGGCTGCAGTGTATATACTACATATTACTTTTCCTCTTCTCTATTATAAATTATTTATTTAATTAAATTAAATAATTAATTAATTTAATTAATTAATTTAATTAATTTAATTAATTAATGAATAAATACAACAAAAAAGATCGGAAGGAAATTAAAATGGCATTTATTGCCTATATAGTTGGGGTGTACGTACAGCTCAATAAAGATGACGTTTTTTTTTATTTATTTATAAACAAAAAAATAAAATAAATAAATAAATAAATAAATAAATAAATAAATAATTAAATAAATACAGCTGAACACCTGAAGATACACTAGAAAAAACAACAAACAAAACGATAACAAACATCAATAAACCCTAAACCCTAATTTAGGGTTTAGGGTTTAGGGTTTGCAAGCCCATATATATATATTGTATATTTATATGTATATATATTGTATATGTTGGCTATTAAACCATTTATTAAGCAGCAAATAAATAAATATATAATTAATTAATTAATTAATTAAATATATTTAATTAAATAAATATAATTAATTAAATATTTATTTAATTAATTAAATAAATATATTTATTATTATGCTACTTTCTTCCGTTTGTTTGCATGTATGTTGTACTTTCTTTCCTTTTTTTTTTTCTTTTTTTTTCTTTTTTTCTTCTTTTTTCTTCCTCCTTAATAAATATAAATAAATACATTTTTCTTCTTTTTTTTCTTCTTTTTTTTTCCTTTATATAACAGCCGCATTATAAATATAATTAACTAATTAAATAAATAAATAAATAAATAAATAAATATAAATATAATTAATAATAATTAATAAATTAATTATTAATTAATAATAAATTAAATTAAATTAAATTAAATTAAATAAATAAATAAATAAATAAATATATTTATTTATTTATTTATATATTTTTTTTCCTCCTTTTTATATAAATAAACAGTTAAAGGAATATTCAGGCACACAGCAAAGGGTATTCTTTATCTACACATTTATATTTACGGTGTATACGCACCTCCATGCATGCATGCATGCATGCATGCATGCATGCATGCAGCTGCATGCAAGCAGCTGCATGCATGCACCTGCATGCATATATCTATATGCATGCATATCTGCATGCATCTATCTGCATGCATGTACATGCATATACACATATATGCATGCATGCATATACATATATGCATGCATATCTGCATGCATGCATATCTGCATGCATCTGCATGCATGCAAAGAGTTGCCTATACACCTGAATAATGTGTACAATAAAAATGTATTTTTTTCCCTTTTTTTTTTATTTTCTGTGTTTTCTTCGCCTTTTCCCTTCAACAAGAATAATAATAATAAAATATAATTAATTATTTATTTATTTATATATTAATATAATTATATATATATTTATTATATTTTATTATATTTATATTTATTATATGTATATATTATCTATAATATATTATATATAATATACATATACTATATGAATACATATACTT
>NW_013565076.1:0-3938 GCF_000499605.1 Eimeria maxima | reverse complement strand
ATATATATATATATATATATATATATAGCCACTTAACGGGGTATATATGCATCTCCTCTTCTTAATAAGAAAGAAGGTGCACTAAGACGATATAAATTACTTCCTTATTTTGCTGCTGTTTACAGGCACCTCCTTCGTTTAATATAAACCCCACTGCCTTGTGTTCGTATCTGCTGCAGCAGCAGCAGATAACAGTTGCTGCTGTTGCTGCAAACAGCGGCTTCCCTGTGCGCTACCTATCCATCTGTGCCCCTAGCCAGCAGCAGCAAAAGCTGCAGTAGCTACATCAGCAGCGGCACCACTAGCAGCAGTTGCAGCAGAAGCAGCAGCAGCAAAACGAGGAAGGACTTCAAACCGGTAGTATTAAAGGCAAACGTAATAAAGCCCCAATGCATGCAAGGAGCCTTAAGCAAGCAACAAACACAACAACAACATATAAAACATCAACCCCACCCTTGCCTCCTGCTGCTGCAGCAGAAGCTGCAGCAGCAGCAGCAGTGCATGCAAAGAATACATATATACACCGGGTGTGGGGCCCCTTTTGTCATCAGTGGTGCTGCAGCAGCAGCGGTGCACTGCGCACCAGGTGTACATACACTGAAGCTAACAAACGCTCTTCATTTTTTCATTTACGTATTTATTCATTTATTTACTTAATTCCCTGCTGCATATAATATCTCTTCGTATGTACACGCAAACACCCGCATGCATGCACGCATGTGGGATAACAGACACAGCAAGCATGCACCCATGCATACATGCATGCGCTGGGGAAGATAAGCATGCATGCATGCATGCATGCATTCTTGCATATGTACATATAGGGGGCAAAAAATATACATGCATTCATGTATTACATGCAAATATGCATGTATGCCTGCACGCACAGTCAGCTGTCCTCACACAAAAGTTGCGGAACGGATCTGCTGCTGCTGCTGCTGCTCCTGCAAAAAAAGCGGCAGCTGTACCAGAGGACACCGGCGGCGCTGCTGCTGCACCAGAAAGAGCAGCAGAAGCAGCAGAGAAAACCGATTGGTTGGGCTGGTGCTGCAGCAAAAAAAAAAGCAGCAGCAGCAGATGCCTACCCAAGTTATGAAAGAGACACAAAATAAATTAGAGGAGAGCTGCTGCCAGCATCCAACCAGCACTGGTCATACCAACTCCGTTGCTGCTGCTGCTGTTGCTGCTGATGCTGCGCCTTGCTGCTCCCTCTACTGCTCGTCGCGCTTGCGTGACATCTGCTGCTCGCTGCAGCTGCGTTGCCCACAGCTGTACGTATAGCCCAAGTAGTCCTTTAACACTCCAGTTTGCTGCTGCTTCTTTAGCTACTGCAGCAGCAGCTGCTGCAGCAGCAGCAGATGGGGTACCAGCCTTATAAGTTTCAGGAGACCCTATACGCCTCCTCCGCTGCAGCAACCGCAGCACGTGACGCAAGCCCTGCGTGTTTATCTCATCCTTGGGGGCCCCCATTCCTTTAGCACTTTCATCAAGAAGTGTGTAGGGCCCCGGCGTAATTTTTTGCAGCTGTGGGGGCCCCCCATTGCTGCCAGTACTGCTGCTGCTACTGCTACTGCTGCTACCACTACTACTACTACTACTACTGCTGCTGCTGCTGCTGTCTTCCTCCTCTAGTGCTGCTGCCAAAGCAGTCCTTACTGCCTCATCTGCATGCACCTGCAACGCTAGCAGCTGTATCCCCCTAGCTAGGGCAAGAGATAGTACCCTGGGTACTTGGCCCCTAGGGCCTTCCCCCTCTGCATCTTCCGCTGCTGCTGCCTCATTAGCAGCAGCAACTGCTGCTGCTGCTGATGCATGTGCTGTTACTTGTGCATCTGGTGGTAGCAAGGGAGAGGGACTCCTAAGTAGGTCAATAAAGAAAGAAAAAGGGACTAGATCTACCTTCTCTCTCTCTAACATATCCTCAGGGGGAAGAGCCACACCAATTGCCTCCTTACTTATTTTCTCCAATTCAATTAGTGCATCCATACGAACTCTTAACGAATCTAGTACCCCTTTTAGTACATTCATAGTCCTAATCTTGCTGCTGCTGCTGCTGCTGCTCGTGGTGGTGGTGGTGTTGGTAGGGTCTTGCTGCTCTGCAACAGTAGGAGATTTATCATTCAATAGGGACTCAATATATTCCCCAAAAGGACCCAAAGGGTCCTGAGGGGGCCCCATTGGGGGGCCCCCGGGGGCCCCCCCATCTTCGAGATCAAAAATAGACAGCATGCTGCGAGCACCATCAGGAGCAGCTTCCCATGCTGCTCTAAATGCCTCAAGACTTGCACGCAGTTGCTGCTTCTGCTGCTGCTCCTGTTGTTGTTGCTGCGGGTCTTGCTGCTGCTGTTGATACTGTTGATACTGTTGCTGTTGCTGCTGCTGCTGATGCTGTTGCTGTTCCTGTTGCTGCTGCTGTTGATACTGTTGCTGCTGTTGTTCCTGTTGCTGTTGCTGTTGTTCCTGCTGCTGCTGCTGCTGCTGCTGCTGCTGTCGAAGGAAGCTGATTTGGTCCTCTTCAGGGGTATTCTCTGGTGCAGTAAGAAGGGGGCTGTCAAGCCACTTGAATACTGCAGCAGCAGAATAAGGGGGCCCCGTTTGCTGCTGCTGCAACATGGGCCCCCGCAGATCCCTTAGCCGGTGCTGCTGCAGCTGCAGCGCAGCAGCAACAAACAACAACGACCCAAGGAATGCCAATACTGGGCCTAGATATCTCCCTTTAGCAGGAGATCCTACATCCCCTGCTGCTCTTTGCTGCTGCAACATCAGCAGCAGTTGCTGCTGCTGTTGCGGGTTGAGGCCATCTGCATGCAGTCGCTGCTGCTGCCGCCGCTGCTTCGTGGAGGACGAAACCAGAGATGCGCTCTCAGAAGGTATATTGTCTTGCCAAGAAGCAGGGAAAGAAGAAGCAGCAGCAGCAGTAGAAAGGACCCCCCCTACATCAGAAGAAAGAAGAGAAGAGACACCTAATGTAGTGTCTCCTGGGGTCCCCCCGCTAACGGAGGTGCTCGCTTCGAAAGGCCACGATGTGTCTTCCATTGCTGGTGTTGTTGCTGCTGTTACTGTTGCTGTTGCCGCTGCTGATGTTGCTGCTGTTTCTGCTGCTGCACAGATACACACTGCAAATTAAGGGGTATAAGGAGGTGTATCTGGGCCAGCAGCTGTTGCTGCAGTAAGTTGCAGCAGCTGCTGCTGCTGTGCAGCAGAAGAAGCCGAAACTTCTTCTGTGGTTATGCAGCAGAAAATGCAGCAGCAAGATATGCAGCAGTCACAAAAGAAAAAGCAGCAACTACTGCAGCAGAAGCAACAGCAGAAGCACGAACGACAGCAGCAGCAACCGGTCCGGAAGACGACAGAGGCACGCACATATGAGACGGATCGCCACCAACGTTTTTCACAAACCCTAAACCCTAAAATCTCGATCAAAACCCCTAAACCCTAAACCGTAATCCTTGTCGCGATTCGGCAACAGGTGGAGAGATGAGCGCGCAGACCGCCCGAGCGCCGCCTCTCGTGCTGCTGCTGCTGCAACAACAGCAGCAGTCCTAGCGGGAGCGGCAGCAGCAACTGCTGCGACAGTAGCACCAAATCTTAAACTACTTTGCTGCTTCTATAATAATTAATTGTCTATTTTAAAATAATAAATATATAAAAAAGATTCTAAGCCCTTTCTTCCCCCTCGCGGCCCCACACCGCATGCGTCGAGACGATCCCACACAGAGACGCCGGCCGGCGTCGTTGCTCCTCCTTGTGTTGCAACTGGTGTTGCTGCTGCTGCTGGTGTTGCTGCATAGTTTGCTTCTGCAGCAAAAAAAGCAAGACAGTATAAACTGACTCATAATACACACAAATAGACCCTAAACCCCAACCACAAAAGCAAAACAAAATAAACTGACCAGTTGTGCACATCAACAAACCCTAAAACCCGACCCCCTCCCCCC
>NW_013565075.1:37500-43263 GCF_000499605.1 Eimeria maxima | reverse complement strand
TATATATATATATATACATTTATTATCTATTTATTTATTTATTTATATATATATTTATATATATAATATTTATAGTTGTGCAGTGTCCCCTGTCCCCTTAGCAAGGAGACACTTTTCTTCTTCTTGTCGAATAGGGACGTACCTGCTAATGCCAATGCTGCTGCTGCTGCTGCAGCAGTAGATCTTGTTGCTGCTGCTGTTGCTGCAGCAGCAGCAGCAGCAGTAGCATCAGCAATAAGCCAGGTGCATGCAGTATTTGCTGCGCATGCATCGTCTTTCTTAATAAGACGGGAGGGAGACAGATAGATAAATAAGGAGAATAGGTGTCTCCTTTCTGTCCCCTTTAGTTGGCTTAATAAGTGTCTCCTTTTTTAGGGGATTTAAATAAATAAATAAATAAATAAATAAATAAATAAATAAATAAATTAAATAAATAAAAAAGGAGACAATGTCCCCTTTTTTTCCTCTATTAAGGAGACAAAAAAGGAGACACTTCTCCTGTCTCCTTCTTATTAACAACAAAAGAGACACCTCGTTTTATTATACTCATTAACACATACACACATACTACCAACTGCAGCAGCAACTGCAGCAGCAACAGCAGCAGCAGCAACAGCAGCAGCAGCAACTGCAGCAGCAGCTGCAGCAGCAACAGCAGCAGCAGCAACTGCAGCAGCAGCTGCAGCAGCAACTGCAGCAGCAACAGCAGCAGCAGCAACTGCAGCAGCAGCTGCAGCAGCAACTGCAGCAAAGGAAGCTAGCTACGACTCACCATACCTAACAACAGATACTTAATAGCCTGTTGTTGCCACCTGTAGCTAGCTGTAGCTACCTGTAGCTACTTGTAGCTAGCTGTAGCTACCTGTAGCTAGCTGTAGCTACCCGTAGCTAGCTGTAGCTACCTGTAGCTAGCTGTAGCTACCTGTAGCTAGCTGTAGCTACCCGTAGCTAGGTGCAGCTGCCTGTAGCTAGCTGCAGCTGCCCGTAGCTAGCTGTAGCTGCCTGTAGTTCGCTGCAGCTGCCTGTAGCTAGCTGTAGCTAGCTGTAGCTAGCTGTGGGCATAAGGTGGTAGATGAGGAGACCGTGTGGGTCTGCTGTCTCCTGCTGCAGTGCAATGCCCACGCAGCAGCAGCAGCAACAGCAGCAGCAGCAAGTGAATCCTTTGGTTGTCTCCCTTCCTGTAACTGCTGCATGTGCCTCCGCAGCCGATACATGCTGCTGCTGTCCCCTAGCACCAGCAACAGCAGCAGCAGCAACAGCAGCAGCAGCAACAGCAGCAGCAGCAATCATACCTACAGACGCAAAGATGACGGCACGAGTTGTCTATACACCTCGCAACACTCCGTAACAACAGCAACAACAGCAGCAGCAACAACTACAGCAGCAGCAAACAAAGCAGCAGCAGCAAAAACAGCAGCAGCCGTAGCAACAGCAGCAGCAGCAGCAGCAGTTGCTGCTGCTATGCCTGTAGTTGTCTAGCCTCTTAGAGATTTATCTGCTGCTGTTGAGTTTGCATGCATCTTTTGGGGCTGTTTATATTTGCTGTATAGGGCTGACTGCAGCAGCAGCAGCAGCAGCAGCAGCAGCCGCATGTGCTGCTGCAGCAGCAGCAGCGGATCGTTGTTAGGTCTTGTACATGTTTGCTGCTGCTGCTGCTGCAGGAGATGTGTGGGGAGTTTTGTCCCTATTTTATTATACTGTCTCTTTATATAATAAAAAAAAAGGCAGCAGCAACAGCAGCAGCAGCAACAGCAGCAGCAACTGCAGCAACTGCAGCAGCAGCAGCAGCAGCAGCAGTCGGCTGCTGTTCAGCCGTAGTAGGGGACTCCGAATCCGGTGCTGCTGTGCTGCAGCAGCTGTCCCCTTTGTCTCCTTTTTTATCATTATATAAAGTGTCTCCTTTTATATATAGATAAGTGTCTCCTTTTGCCTATAAGGATAAGAAGCAGCAGCAGCTGTCTCTTATCCGCAGGCTGCTGCTTCCTCTCCTCTTCCCTTCTTCTTACCTGCTGCTGCTTGTGGTGCTGCTGCAACAGCAACAACAGCAGCAACAATACCAGCACCAACACCAACAGCAGCAACTGCAGCAGCAGCAACAGCAACAGCAACAGCTGCTTCCTTAACGGGCCCCGCAACTCCAGTCGCTCGTGACCACTGGTCCATCGCTGCTGCTGCTGCTGCTGCTGCAGCAACTGCAGCAGCAGCTGCTGCTGCTGCAGCAAACCATCAGGCACTACGCTCGACCCCTTGTGCTATCTGCAGCCAAAACTGCCGCATGCAGCAGCAACAGCAGCAGCACCAGCAGCACCAGCAGGAAACGCAGCAGAACTGTAGTAACGACAACGGCAGCAGGAGCAGCAGCAGCAGCAGCGGAGGGTAAAACAGTTGCAGCACTACCAACTGCAGCAAAGCAAGCGGAGCACCAGCAGCAGCTTCTGCTGCTTTTGCTGCTGCTGCTGCTGCTGCTGCTGCTGCTAGCTGCAGCATAATGTCTGACGGAGGAGACAGGAGTTTGCTGCAGATGAAGGGACAAAAGAAGATTGATTTGTATGAGCCTTCTCCTGTCCCCACAGCAGGCCCTAAATCCCCAGCAGCAGCAGCAGCAGCAGCAACTGCAGCAGCAGCAGCAGCAGCAGCCGCAGCACGGGGTGGTTTTGCCGCTCAAGGGTTGCTGAGATGCATGCAGCAGCAGCAGCAGAAGGTGCGTCTGCCCCAGCTGTCTCCTCAGCAGCAACCAAGTACTCCTAGGGAGACACCATCGTTTCCCCTGCAGCAGCAGCAGCAGCAGCAGCAGCAGGAACTGCAGAGACAGCTGCAGCAGGAGCTGCAGCAGCAGCAGCAGCAGATATTATCTTGGCCTAATAAGGGGAAGCGTCTCTCTTTCATAGGTCTCCCCTATATAGAGCAAGAGGAGACACCTGCTGCTGCTGCTGCTGCTGTCTCCTTAGAGCAGCAGCAAATCTGCAGCAAGCAGCACGCGAGCTCTTCAACTCCTGCAGCAGCAGCAGCAGCAGCAGCACAAGCAGCAGCAACAGCGGAAGCATCTTGGGTTGACAGCTCCCTATACACCTCAACTTTGTCTCCTCTGTCTCCCTCTTCTTCCTCGTCCCTTTCCCTCCTGTCTCCAACAGCAGCAGCAGCAGCAGCAGGACCCGAACCAGCAGCAGCAGCAGCATCAGAACCACCATCACCCGCAGCAGCAGCACCGGAACCAGCAGCAGCAGCAGCAAAACAGCCAACGTTAGCATCACCTACAGCTGCTACAGCAGCAGCAACAACAGCAGCAACAGCAGCAACAGCAGCAGCAACAGCAGCAGATAGAGAGGGGAAAAGGGACTCTCTGTTGCTGCAGTCTCCTTCCTTCCCCGAAGCCAAAGAACAAACTGCTGCTGCTGCGGCAGGCAGGAGACGCAGCAACAGCAACGGCAGCAGCAGCAGCAGCAGCAGCAGCAGCAGCAGCAGCAACGATGAGCCTATATGTGCAACATCAGAGAGTTTGCTGCTGCGTGTACTGTCTCCTCGTTTATTAACATCTATTTGCTGCAGTTTGCTGCCTCTTTCTTCCTTGGTGTCTCTTAGCTGCTGCTGCCGTGTCTTGCTGCAGCTGTCTATACACCGCAAATGGATAGACAAGGCAGTACGTAGGGGGGCCCTACAGGACTTAGTAGATGAGTGCTGCTGCTGCTGCTGCATGCGCAACAGAGCAGCAGATAAGGAACAGTGCAACAACAACAGCAACAGCAAGGAGGCAGCGAGTAACAAAAGCTATAACAGCAGCAGCAACAGCAGCAGCAGCAGCAGCCCTTGCAACAGCAGCAACAGCAGCGGATACAGCAGCGGATACAGCAGCGGAGATGAGGAAGAGAGCGACAGCAGCGGAGATGACTGCAGCAGCAGCAACAACAGCAGCAGAAGCAGGCGCAGCAACAGTATACGCAGCAGTGATGACTGCAGCAGCATTTGCAGCAGCAGCAGCAACAGCAACAGCAAAGACAACAAGACAGGGAGCAACGTAACTAGCCCTTCCTGCCTGCAGCAGGAGCAGCAGCAGCAACAGCCGCAGCAGCAGGACGATGAGCATCAGCAGCAGCCGCAGCAGCAGCATGAGGATCAACACGAGCAGCATCATCATCAGCAGGAGCATCACCATCAACATCAGCAACAGCAGCAGCAGCAACAGCAGCAACAGCAGCAACAGCAGCAGCAGCAGCAGCAGCAGCAGGAGACGAATTTGGGGTGTACGTACAGCTCTGTATGTGTATGTAAGAAGAAATGTTTAATTAGATTAAAATATTATTTATTATGCAGAGGAAGAGTACATCTTCTTGCCTATAAAATAGCTAAGGATCTCCTCCTTCTTAATCAGCAGCAGCAGCAGCAGCAGCAGCAGCAACAGCAACAGCAACAGCAGCAGCAGCAGCAGCAGCAGCAGCAGCAAATGTATATGGGTATAAATAAAGAAGAATTACCTTATATTCCTTCCTTTAATAAAAAATTTAAATGGAGAAAAATATTCAACTTACAATACCCTCCTGCTGCTGCTGCTGCTGCTGCTGCTGCTGCTGCTGCTGCTGCTGCTGCTGCTGCTGGTGATATTGACAAACATAATAATGCTGATAATGTTGGTTCAACAACAACGACAGCAGGAACAGCAGCAGCAGCAGCACCTGCTGCTGCTGCTGCTGCTGCTGCTAAGACAGATACATTAACAGCAAATCCTTTAGCGTCTGTTGCTGCAGTTGCTGCTGCTGCTGCTGCAGCAAGAGAGCAGCGCATCAAAATAAGCAGCACGAGCAGCACGATAAGCACGATAAGTAACAGCAGCAGCAGCAGCACAAGGAGCAGCAGGAGGAATAGATGTGCATGCTGCAGCAAGAAAGTAAATATATTACCTATAATATGTATATATATATTTAATTATTTTATTAATTCTTCTCTTCCTTCTCCTCTTATTGATGAAATAAAAAGGGATGTATGTAGGACATTCCCTACTAGACCCTTGTACGTCTTGCTGCTGCTGCTGCTGCTGCTGCTGCTGCTGCTGCTGCTGCTGCTGCTGGTGGTGTTGCTTGTGATGGTGGTGGTGATGGTGGTTAGATTGTTGGCAGTTGTTGCTGCTGCTGCAGTTGGTCTTGTTGTTGTTGCTGCTGCTGATGCTTCTTCTGCTGCTGTTGCTGCTACGTATATCTGCTGCTGCATGCGTTAATGTCTTGCTGCGGTGTATATGCAGCTTTGCTTCCCCTAGAGGGCAGCAAAAGTTATACGATGTGCTGCATGCAGTTGCTGCTATTGACCCCAGCACGGGATACTGCCAAGGTATGCTGCTGCTGCTGCTGCTGCTGCTGCTGTTTCTGTTTCTGCTGCTGCTGCTGCCGCTGCTTGTTTTTGCTGATGGTAATTATGGTTGCTGCTGATGCTGCAGCCGCTGCGTTTGCTGCTGTTGCTGCTGCTGCTGCTGCTGCTGCAACACTTGCCTTATATATACATATGTCTCCTTTTCTGCCTCCTTTTTTTTTTATAGGAATAAATTTTATGATAGGTTCTTTGCTGCTGCTATGCAGAGGCAGCAGGGTGCATGCATTTTTTTTATTTATTATTATGCATGCATCCTTGAATTACCGTTTCTTATTGAATACACCTAATGATCTTCTTCCTGCAAGAAATCTACAAATCGTATCTATTATACAGTATGTTATATTCACAGCAGCAGCAGCAGCAGCAGCAGCAGCAGCAGCAGCAACTGCAGCAGCGGCAGCAGCAGCA
>NW_013565075.1:0-32500 GCF_000499605.1 Eimeria maxima | reverse complement strand
GTACCCATCTGCTGCTAATGTAGCTACCTGGGTGTACCCTAGGGGGCCCCCCCCTCCTCTTCTTAAGGGCAGTACCCTATTTATTGCTGCTGCATGCGCATGCGCCGTATATGCAGCAGCAGGGAGACACCGCAAATCAAAGACACGTAGACGGCCGTCTCCTCTACCACCAGACAGCAGCAGCGGCACAGCACCGCTGCTGCTGCTGCTGCTGCTGCTGCAGTCGCCTGGTGCTGCTGTGTCTGCTGCTGGCAGCAGCAGCTGCAGATCACCTACAGCTCCTCTATGTGCTGCTGCAGCACGAGCAGCAATCTTTTGCTGATTTATATCCCATACAGTTAAGAATCCCTTTTTGCTGCCAGCAGCAGCAAAAGAATTATACCATACAAACTGCAGCAAAGGAGACAGTAGAGACAGTGCTCCTGCTGCAGCAACATCAACAGCAGGTAGCTCAGCTAGTTGCTGCTTCTTCCTTAAACCCCATAAACGTAAAGATCCATCGTACCCTACAGAGGCCCCTATGGGGGCCCCCAGGGGGCCCCCCACCTGTACCTCGCTAACTCCTGCACGATGACCAGGAGGGAGCTCAACAGCTCGGGGTGTCTTTTTGTCCCTTCTGCATACAGCCTTGGGTGTCCCCTTTATCCTCCGTTGCTGCTGCTGCTGCTGCAGTTCCTCCTGCTGCTGCTGCTGCTGGTCTGCGTGTGTGTCCCATATAGTATCATATTCTGGGTAAGAAGATGGGGAGGGAGAAGAGGAGAAAGTAGAAGAGGAGACAGAAGGAAAGGAGACAGCAGAGGAGGAGCCAGAAGAAAAGGAGACAGAAGAAAAGGAGACAGTATCCCATAGACATATAAGACCATCCATACCACCAGAAAGGAGACACCCATCAGCAGCAAATGCACAAGAAGTTACCCAGTCATTGTGTCCCCATTTAGGTCCATATAATGTTGCTAGGGGAGCGCATGCAGAAGCAGCAGGTGCAGCAGCAGCAACACCAGCAGCAACACCAACTCCAACTGCAGCAGCAGCAGCAGCAGATAAATCAAATAAACGTAAAGAACCATCCGCGCTGCCCGTCGCGCATAGTCGCTCTGAATAACGCAACAGCAGCACACACACAATGCTGCTGCTGTAGTTGCTGCTGCTGCAGTTGCTGCTGCTGCTGCTGCACCTGCTGCTGGCATAAGTGTTGTTGCTGCTGCTGCAGCTTCTGCAGCAATGATTAGCGCAACTGCTATCAATTTACAGCGTGCATAGTGGCATTAATGCTTGACCCTTAACAGCAGCAGCAGCAGCAGCAGCAGTAACAGCTGAAGGCGCCTTGCTGCAGGGGGCAGCTTGTCTTATTTAATTAACACCCTCAGTGTTGACTAGGGTTTAGGGTTTAGTGTTTAGGGTTTATATAAGCGCACTAGATAGGTGTATATCTATGCATAAGATAGATCTATCATGACCATCAGGGTAAATAACAGCAGCAGCAGGGCCCCTTCTTGCTGCTGCTGGGTTACGTAGCATACGCAGAGGGCAGCAAACGCATGCAAACCCTGCTCCTCCTGCACTTCCTGCTGCTGCTCGTGCTGCATATGCTGTTGCTCCTGCTGCTGTGGCGGGTTCTCCATCCAGAGCAGCAGCAGGAGACCCCGTAGAGATGGGGGGCCCCCCATCGTATGACCTTCTCACCAACGTGCTCCTGAGGGTACCAGAAGGGGGCCCCCTATGGGCACCCGAAGGAGGCCCCTTAGGGGTACCAGAAGGGGGACCCCTAGGTATGCTAGAAGCAGACCCTCTATGGAGGGAAGTAGATGGGGGCCCCTTGGGGGTACTAGAAGGGGAAATCCTAGGGATATTAGAAAAAGACCCCCTAGGGATAGTAGAGGGGGCCCCCCTAGGTATACTAGAAGAGGGGGCCCTCGGGATGCTAGAAGGGACCCCACCAGGGGCCCCCCCACGCGAGGTACCGCGAGAGGCAGGCCTCATTGTGGATGGCTCTGACAGCAGCAGCAGCTGCTGCTGCTGAGCCTGCTGCTGCTAAAGCAGCTGCTACTGTGATTGACGGTGGTGGAGTTGTTGTTGTTGTTGTTGCTGCTGCTGCTGCTTCGATGTCTAGCAGCAACCTGCCGTGCTGCAGCAAGACACTACTTATCTGCCACTAGGCAAACAGTGTAAGGACCTTTTGCTGCTGCTGCTGCTGCTGGTGTTCTATCTGCTCTCTATCAATTGCTGCAGCAAGTGTTGCTCTAGCTGTAGCAAAAAGTCTTGCTGCAGTTTGTGGGGTGGAGGTACAGCAGCAGCAGCAGCAGCAGCAGCAGGCAGTTCCTTTAGTTAGAGAGATACAAATAGAGAGACAGAAAGAGACAGATCTAGAGACAGAGGAGCAGACAGAAGAGGGCACAAAAGAGATTACCGTGCCTGCTGCTGCTGCTGCTGCTGCAGCTGCTCTTGCAGCATCTCTTATAATCTTCCTTTCCTCTGGATGGCCAGCTGGATATACACCACAACGTAGACAGCAGGGCTGCAGCAGCAGCAGCAACAAGGGAGGAGGCAGCAGAGACAGTAATAATAAGATAATGCACAAAGCCGCAAATAGACAGCAACAGCAGCAGCAGCAGATCTACAGGCAGCAAAAGGCATAAGGAGGGAAAGGAGACAGGCAAAGGAAGTCAAATGCCTCCACTCATGTTGCTGTTGCTGTTGTTGCTGTTGTTGTTGCTGCTGCTATGCAGCTGCAGCAGCTGCAGCACAGAATGATGACCTATTAGTGGTAATAAGGGTACAAATAAGGAGACAGCAGCAAGGGCAGCAGCAACACCACTGCTAAAGAAAGGAGACACCTCAAGAGAGCAGCAGATAAACAAGACAGAGCTAATACTACAGAGCAACTGCTGGTGCGGTAAAGCAGCAGCAGCAGCAGCAGCAGCAGCAGCAACAGCAGCAACAGCAGCAACAGCAGCAACAACAACAGCAGCAGCAGCAAAAAATGTAACAAGCGCACACACCGTCTCCTTTGTCGCTCGCTGCTTCCGTATGTCTCGGGGCCCCAGGGGCCTCTCTCACTGAAACAGCAGCAGCTGCTGCTGCTGTTGCTGCTGCTGCTGTTACTGCTGCACCGCTGCCGCCACCTCCGCCCAGCACCGTGTTGCTTTTATTGCTGCTGCTGCTGCTGCAGTTACAGCAGCATACACAAGAAGGAGGCAATAAAGTAATTTACTTAATATGAAGTAGGGAGAGTAAAATGAATAGATAATACAATATCTCTGCTGCACACACTGAGCAGCAGCAGCAGCAGCAGCAGCGGCAGCGGTAGCGGTAGCTGCAGCCGCTGCTGCAGCAGCAGAACCGCAGCCACAGTAGCAGCGCTGCTGCTGGGTGTGTATCTTTTTGTTTTGTTTATTCTTTAAGGCCTTTTTACGATTAATTTACGACGGTGTTTACAGCAATATACCCCGCTGCTGCAGACAGCAGCAGCAGCAGCAGCAGCAGCAGCAGGCCGCTCTACCCCGGTGTATCTGTAGGCCGATATTTTCTTTTTTCCTTTTGTTTGTTTGATTTATAGCTGCATCTATACAGCAGCAGAGCAGCACAGGTCCATCAGCAGCAGCAGCAAGACAGCGGCAGATCGCCCCGTACGCAGACGCAGTAGCTGCAGCAGCTGCTGCAAGACAACAGCAACAAAAAAAGAAGCAGCAGCACCAGCGGGATCGTAGCCACAGCAGCAGCCGCAGCAAGAGCTGCAGCCACTGCAACAGCTGCAGCGTGATCGAACCAGCAGCAGCAACAGCAGTAGTAGCAGCAGGAGCAGCAGCAGCTGGAGTTGCATCATTGATCGTAGTTGCCTCCAAGGTAGAAGCGGCTGCAGTTCGACTAGTAGCAGCAGGAGCAGCAGTAGCCGGAGCATCATCAGTAGCAGCATCCTCAGTAGCCCCCACCGCCGCAGCAGCAGCAGCAGGAAAGCGTCGTGCAGCAGCAGGTCTGCTGCTGTCGTCCCTATTCCCCCCATGGGTCAGTGTTTGCTGCAGCAGCAAAACAGTTTGCTGCAGCAGCAAGATGCCGCAGCCGCAGCTGCTGGGCGAGAGCTTCTGGCGGCCTCTTGCAGAGCAGCTGCTGCTGCGGCAGCAGCAGTTGCTGCTTGAGGAGGACAGCAGCAGCAGCAGCAGAGCGGACGCCCTCAACAGTCGCCCATGTCCTCACCACGATAACCAGGCGTACACCGTGCAGCAGCAGCAGCAGCAACAGCTGCAGCAGCAGCGGCTGCTGCTGCAGGAGCAGCTGCACAACCTCGACCGCGGCCAGGGGGTGCCGCTATACGGACAGCAGCAAGATGCACATCAGCTGCAGCGCCATCGGGAGCTGCAGCAGCAGCAACTGCAGCAGCAACGGCAGCAAGATGCTGCTTCGCGAGCGGCAGCTATGCGATGGGACTCGGGGCCATCTATAGCTGTTAATGGCCGACCAATACAGACAAGCAACAGCAGCAGCAGCAGCAGCAGCAGCAGCAGCAGCAGGGAGGTGTATGGGGGGAGCGGGCAGGGAGAGTTCGTTGTATCGACACCTAATACCCGCTGTGCATGCGGAGCAGCAGCACCCCCAGCAGCAGCACCATCATCCTCTGCAGCAGCAGCAGCAGCAGCGGATGTCTTTGCTGCTGCAGGCACCCCCGCAGGAGTAGCAGCAGGCGGGGGGCGACCTCCTGCAGCAGCAGCAACAACAACAACAACAACAACAGTACCAGCAGCAGCGCCAGGTGCAGGAACAGCAGCAGCAACAGCAGCAGCAGCAGCAGCAGAGAAACTATTAGAAGACCTGTCTCTAAATAGCAGCGCGTGGTCCCTTTGGAGACAGTCCCTTGGCTGGCAGCTGGGCCTCTGCAGCAACAGTGCGCAGCTAGCGGAGGCAATATTAAGAAATACTAATAGTACAGAGCAGCAGCAGCAGCAGCAGCAGCAGGAGCAGATGTTGCTGCTGCAACAGCAAGAACAGCTGCAACAGGAACAGGAACAGCAACGTCTTGCCGAATACAGCCGGCAACAACAGCTGCAGCAGCAGCAAGAAGAATTGCTGCAGTATCAGCAGCAGCAACAGCAGCAGCAACAGCAGCAGCAGCAGCAGATAGGGCATGCATTGCTGCAGCTAACTCCTGAGGAGCTGCAGCAAAAGGTTGAGGAGGCAAGGCGTCTCCTTGTAGATTTGTCTCCTCCGCGGCATCAGCCTGCTGCTGCTGCTGCAACTGCTGCTGCTGCGACTGCTGCTGCTGCTGCTGCCGCTGCGGGGACAGCAGCAGGCACAGCAGCAGCAGCTCCCGATGGTGACAGCGTAGGGATATCTGAAGGCGAGGCAAATGCTGCTTCTGTTGCTGCTGCTGCTGCTGCAGCAGCAGCAGCAGCAGCCGCTGCTGCTGCTCTTGGTAGAGAAAGAAGAACGGATGCGGATGGATCGTTGCGAGAAGTCGACTTGGTAAGTTGTCTCCTTTTTTGCTGCTGCTGCTGCTGCTGCTGCTGCTGCTGCTGCTGTTGCTGTTGTTGCTGCAGTTGTTTCATTTGCTGCTGCTGCTACAGTTGTTGTTGTTTCATCATCATCTGCTGCTGTTGTTGTTCATCTGCTGCTGCTGCTGCTGCTGCGTATGTATACAGGCGCTGCCTCCCGTATTAGGGTTGCCGGTGCAGCCGCAGCTATTAGAAGTTGGCGGCAGCAGTCCGCCTCCCTTGGGGGCCCCCCATCTACGGAGACTGTTAATGGGTACCCCTAAAAGGCGTCAAGGGGCCCCCGCCCGCAGCAGCAGACAGGAAGCAGAAGGTAAGAAAAAGAATGGTTATTATTACACTTATTTGTTTTATATGTATTTAATATACTATTATTATTATATGTATGTACATGTATATATATGTATATACATGTATATATATGTTTATATATGTATATAGATGTATATATATGTATATATATGCATATATATGTGTATATAGTATATATATAAGTATTGAGGTGTATGCCTCCGTTCCTTATTTGTGTCCCTTTTCTTGCAGAGGCGCTCCTTGGTCCCCCTCCTCCTGCCCACACTATAAGATCACCACAGACAGCTCGGCGTTTTGCTACTGCTGCTGCAGCAGCAGCAGCAGACTCGCCGCTGCATGCGTCTGACACAGAAGTCTTCGATAGGCCTCGCCGCAGTCGTTCTTCTGTTCGGGGTTCTGCTGCTCATTGGCGCAGCAGCAGCAGCAGCAGTAGCAGCGCGGCAGCAGCAGCAGCAGCTCAAGCCGCAGCAGATGCTTTTACGCCTATCCGTGGTAGCCGTAGGGACGCAGCAGCAGCGGCTGCAGCAGCAGCAGCTGCTGCTGCAGTCGTTGTTGCAAGCGGTATGAATGAGGAAGAAGGGCATGCGTCATCTGCTGTCCCGTTCTCTGCTGCTCTCCCTCAACAGCCCCGCAGCAGATTGTCCCGTTTGCAGCCGCATGCAGCAAGAAGAGTAGAGACAGCAGCAGGGACACCTAAAGCAGGAGAGGGCCTCTTAATGGGGGCCCCCAAGCCCTCCTTACCCTCATTAGCGATGCCCTTCCGATCTACAGCCCCTTCAGATGCCGCAGATAGCCACCAGCGCATGCAGCAGCAACGCATGCTGCAGCAGCAGCAACAGGAACGCATGCGGCAGCAACGCGCTCAACAGCAGCAGCAGCTGCAGCAATCGGAGACCGATGATAGTCCAGATAGTGAAGAATACGATGCATCAGGGGCCGATGTAAGAGAGGAGGAGAGGTACCTGCAGCAGCAGCAACGGCAGCAGCAGCAGCAACGACGGCACCGGCAGCAACTGCAGCAGCAGCAGCAGCAAGATGGGGCAATGTATGAGGAGACAGCTGCAGGATTGAGTCCCCAACGTGGCGCAGCAAGAGCGCAAGAAGTTCCTGTTGCTGCCTACGGTGAAGATGTGACTCCAATGTCTCCAGCCGCAAGAGCAGCGCCAGCTGCCGCTGCTGCAGCTGCAGCAGCAGCTGCTGCTGCAGCTAGTGCGGGTGCTTCACCAGCAGCAGCTGCAGCTGCAGCAGCAACTGCTGCTGCTGAGGAGCTGAGTCTTCACGAGACAAGCCCAAAGAGGGGAGGGAAAACAAATAGACTATCTGCTGCAGAGGCTGCTAAATCTGCCTCTCTTCCAGCTGCCCCAGGCGCCAGCAGCAGCAGCAGCAGCATCAATAACAGCAGCAGCAGCAGAAGTCCTGCAGCAGCGTCTGTGAATCTGTTGGATAACCCAAGAGGTTCTGCTGCAGCAACAGTTGAGCAGCAGGATCCTGGTTACATGCCTGCTGCAGCTGCAGCAAGTGACTGGACGGACGCAGCAGCCGGAGGGGAAACAGCAGCAGGAGCAGCAGCAGGAGCAGCAGCAGGAGCAGCAGGTGCTGAAGGAGATATGGAGCATGCCTTCGAGTTCTCTGATGCATGGAGGGACGGAGGGGACACTCATCAGTTTGATGCCCCTGAGGAGCCGTGGCTGTCCGACGGAGATGCAGCACCAGAGCAGCAGCAACAGCAGCAAGAGCAGCAGCAGCAGGAGCAGCAGCAGCAGGACAAGTTGGGAGAGCGAAAGAAGGCAGGAACAGCAGATGCAGCAACAGATACAGATAACTGTCTCCTTCCAGAGACAGATGCATTAGTTGCTGTCCCCTCAGCTGTATCTCCTTCCTCCCCCACAGCAGCAGGAGCAGCATCAACAACAGGAGAAGCGGCAACAGCAGCACGAGCTGGTGCAGCTGCATTAGCAGCAGCAGCAGCAACAACACCCGTATCTTCTCCTCCTACATTATCCATAGTCCCCCACCAAGGAGACGATTCATCCTCTTCCTCTGCAACCCCAACAGCAGCAGCAGCAGCAACAGGAGCAGCAGTAGTAGCATCTCCTGTGCGCAGTGTACAACGAGGTATTCAGACATCTCCTGAGGTGGAGAGACACCCAAGGGCAATAAGAGGTCGTCGTATAGAGAGAAGAAGAGGAGCAGCACTAAAGACACAATTAGATCCATGTGTCCCTCCTCCTAGTGTATGTACACCGGAGAGGAGATACCCACAAAGAAGAAGACTTAAACCTTTATTAGCATGGATGGGGGAAAGAATAAATTATGATTATGAAGGAATGGTGAATGTAGTCCGCTGCAGCAACATGGTTGAGCTGTACGTACAGGGGGGAGATATAGGGGCATTACCTGATGCCTGTCTTGCTGCTGCTGATCCAGGCAAGGTACTAAAGAAAATAGTTAAGCAGCAAGACATGGTACTGCCACAGGAGGGGGGTAAGGTACCTGCTATTGAGGACAAGCAGCAGCAGCTGCAGCTGCAGCGGGAGGAGGCAGAGGCGGAGAGGGAGTGGGAACGGGAACAGGAGCAGAAGAAGCTAAGGAGGAAGCAGCAGGCAAGAAAACAGGCAGCTAAGGCTGCAGCAGCAGGAAGCAGCAGCAGGAAAAGAAGAGACAGCAGCGCGAGTTCATTAGATTCACGACTAGGAGACACTGCTGCTGCTGCTAAAGTGTCTACAACAGCAAAAGGACACAGCAGCAGGAAGGAAGGAAAAGGAGACAGAAAAAGATTACGGACAGCTAGCAGCAGCAGCAGCAGCAGCATGAAGCAGACACATACAAAACATAAAGATAAACGAACCGACAAAGTAACAACGCAGCAACCAAGCAGCAGCAGCAGCAGCAGCAGCAGCAGCAGCAGCAGCAGTAGCAGCCGTTTGAAGAGGCTATCGTTTGCTGCAAGGGATAGCAGCACGTCGCCTCCCCGCAGATCTGCTGTTGCTGCTCCTGCTGCAGCAGCAGCAGCAACTTCTTCTTCTTCTTCTTCTTCTTCTTCTTCTGAAGGATCCAGTAGTGACGAGAGCGATAGCGAGGGCGCCACAGCAGCAGCAAAGGAGGCCCCTGTCTCTGTAAATACAGGCAGAAGTAAGCCATTATTTTGTATCCTTTTCTGTCTCCTTTTGTCCCTTTCCTTATTTGCTGCTGTGGTGGTTGCTGTCTTGAGGCGTCTCTTTATTTTCTGTCTCCTTTCCCTTGTTTTTTGCCTATTTGTCTCCTTTTTGTCCCCCTTTTGTCTCCTTTTTGTTTATCAGCTGCTCCTCCTGATGTATATATTCCTAAGGAATCTGCTGCTTGGCGAGCCATAGGCCCTGGGGAGGCGATGCAGGTACGGGGAAGTGTCTATGTATTGAGTGTCTCCTTTTTGTATATATTTATAGATATTTATTATTAATTACTTATTTATGTCTCCTTTTTACGGTGTATATGCAGCTCGCTGTTATACGTCAAGGCCGTCGTGTCGTGTCTTGTAAGTTGCGACTAAAAGCAGGTTTTGTTAAAGGCCCAGACAATGCACAGAAGAAAGAAATCGTAAGAAAATATACCTAGCTGCTGCTGCTGCTGCTGCTGCTGTTGTTGTTGTTGTTGTTGCTGCAGCTGCTGCTGTTGCGTGGTTGCCATACAAAAGCTGCTATTTTCTGTGCGTATATGTATGGCATATTTAGTAATTACTATTTGTGTGTATGTTCTTGATTGAGTAAATGATGAATACACTATTAATTATAGCATATTGTCTCCTTTTTATGAATAATATAAATAAATTAATTCCTGTCTCCTTTTTATCTTATCTGTCTCTTTTTTTTTTTTTTTGTATGTGTATATGCATGCATGCATGCATGCATGCAGTTTGGTGTGGTACTATCTGGTGGTCCACTAGTTTTAAATACTCATGGAGAAGAATTTGAATTAATCGAAGGAGCATTTTTTCAAATCGCACCGCATCAAACTTGGAGTCTAAGAAATGATCAACCGTTAGTCTTACTCCTGCTCCTGCTGTTGCTGCTAATGCTAATGCTGCTGCTGCTGCTGGTGGTGGTTGTAGTGCTGTTGGTGCTGCTGCTGCTAGTGATGCTGTTGCTAGTGATGTTTTGCTGCTGCTAGTGCTGCTGATGCTTATGGTAGGTAGTGCTGATGCTAGATATCTTTTTACTGCTAATACTCTTCCTAATGCTAGTGCTGCTTCTTATGCTAGTGATTGTGCTAATGCTGCTTGTTGTTGCAGCTGCTATTGTTGCTGGCGTAGTTACACTGATTAGTTGTTTTGTTTGTTTTGTTTGTTTGGGTGTTTAGAGACGGCGGCTACGCGGAGATATACCTTGCATGCATTCTATTGGATGCTGCAGCTGATTAGCCAATTTCTTTCCTCTGTTTGTCTGTTTTTGCATGCATTTGCTGCCCATTTTGTGGTTGTTTGCTGTAATAAAACAAATAAAAATAATTAATATTCTATAAACAACTACCCCTGCGCGGCTTCTGCAGTTTCTATGGGGGATTTCCGCTGCTGCGGAAGTTGCTGCTCTTCATGCAGCTGCGCATGCATGCATGCATGCATGCATGCGCTTGGGGCTGAAAGCCCAAAGCAGCAACTGCTGCTAGACATTGCGCGGGAATAATCTTTTGTTTAATTTATTGGGACATTTGTGTTCGGGGCCGTTGTATAGTATATAATATGGCGTCTTTGCTTCCATACGTTTGGTGTAGGTAGTTTTTAGGGTTTACGGTTTAGGATCGTCAGCATTATCATTGTAGGTTGAAGTCTCTACAATGGTAAGACAGCGTTGCTGCTGTTTTACGGTGTACGGACACCACAGCAACCCTGCTACTTCCCATCATCTGCTGTAGCAGCAAACAGGTAACTGCTCAGTTGCCGTGTGTGTACATTGTCGTGTCTTTCGCACAATGCACATCAGACCTTTTGCTGCTGCTTCTGCTGCTATGGCTGCTGATGCTGCCCCTGTGGCTGCTGCTGCTGCTGTAGCTATGGCTGCTGCTGACTTTGTCAGCTCCCATGCTGCAGCAGCTGCAGCAGCTCTCGACTTCGTTGTATTCTTTTGCTTCAAGGATCATCTAAGGCCTCTCTTGCCTGACGTCATAAGTAGAAGGCATGACGCTGCTGCTACTGTTGCTGCTGCAGTTGCTGCTACTGCTCCTGCTACTGCGGCCGTTGTAAAGGTGAGTATATGCGGTCCCCACATTCAAATATCTCGCTGCTGCGACTTAGCAGCAGTATTTTCTATATTTTTATAGAAGCATATTCATGGCTTTTTTGTGCTGTTTAAATTTGCCTCTTGCTCCCTTGTTTGCTCAAGTACACTTTCTAAGAAACGAACGAAGCAAATAGCACTGTCCGTTGCATCAAAGGCAACAGCAATAGCACGGCCTGATGTAGAAAGTCTAAAGCCCACAACTTTAGGGTCTTTAAGAAGTTTTGCATCTGCGGATGCATGATCCAGCGCTGATGGCCCATAGATCCATGAGTCAATGTCTTGAAAAGGGATAAGACGAACCTTCTCCTTAAAGACCAATGTTAAGATCCTCTTGACAGAATCAAGCGTTAACTTACATTCTATACGCTGCCCATCTGGAAATAATACCTCTACGGTGCTGCCTGTGCTGTACTTCTTTAACCAAGCATCGTATACCTTCGCTGGTAACTCTTTAAGACCGGCTAGAGCCAACTGCTGCGCAGTTATATCCGTGTTCTCCTCCCCTTCATATCCGCAACAAACAGAATTTCCCATTTGCACAAATTTAAGCTGAAATTGAAGAGCCTTTGCTGCACGTGCTGTTCCCTCAGCAGCCTTCCGTTGTTACAACAGATGAGTTTAACCAGCGGTGCAGGATTCACCAAAGCTGGAACCCCGCCCTTTTTTCTCCCAAATCCCAGACGAATATAATATTCACAAGTTGAAATTCATAAATGAGCAATCCCTCCTAGCAAATGCCCAAAAAAAAACGCAAAAGTCTTACACCGGCACGGAAGTGGCGGACCGGAAGGCGCGCGGGGCGATTCGCGAAGAAATCGAGGCGAGCTGCTGAATAGAAGAAACTCTTGAAGCTCAAGTAAAGACAGAAGGTTTAAAATATGTTTTAAGGAGATATTTGGCAAAAAACGGAGTGTCAAACTAATATCCTCACAGCCAACACCCGAAGGGTCAAATATCGTGTTCGCAGGCACTACTGTGGTTCACCCTGCGAAACCTCTAGCGGTCTATTCCGCAAGAGGAAATGATATATCATAATATTTGTGTTAAGTTAGATCATATGTGAATGAAATACGGCAAACAAGCTATGACCTTTAACTGCCTATCACAGGGCCTTGGGGCTGGCTGGGACGTTGTTGAGGCACTGACCCAACTTGAGGCTTCAGGGATAAACAGGCTTATTTCCGTTCTCGTTTTGCTCATATACATTGACTGCAGTTTGTGAATTGGTTTATAAGCCCTATTAAATTTATTTCAGTATTATAAATCAGGTTTTAGTGCTTAACTACTTAGGTGGACCGTACAGGTTGTTCTGAGAGCCTACGTAGTCGCGAGCTACCCGTGAAGGAAGGACCACAATCGGTTGCGAGCAGCTTGGATGAGGGCCGCCAATCAAAAAGAGGTCTAAAGCTTAGTTTAAAATTATTTTTATGAAACATTTGCAACTCGCATCTTTTTTATGTCACAATTCAGCATTTAATGGCTAAAGGCTTGGAATGACCCAAAAACGAGTTCTTCCATGCTCATGGTTGAATGGTCCGAGGACGGTTATCTGCATTTAGACGCATCTTCCGTCTTCCCCTCAGCCTTAAGTATCTTTTTAAAACTTTTTACATCAAGAGTAGCTCCAAAGAGTAGATCAAACATTGAACTTCCAGCAGTGCGTACGCTATCGGTCTCCTTCATCGAAGGGGAATCAGCCGCAACCAGTTCCCTTAAGGAGCCTCCACCTGCATTCTATGTTTTCTTCGCTGTCTGGTCAGGCGTCAGAAGTGCTCAATAGAGCTTTTGTAAGCTGAACAATGTATAGCTGATGTAAACAAGCTGTGTATATTGGGAAGAACATCTCTTACCAATCCGGCATATCGGAGTATACTCAAAAGAAAAGCAAAACGGTTACTTACCGAAGAGCCCACCGCAACATTCCCTATTAAACATGCTCCCCTAGTGTAGCACACGAGACATCAAATAGCTTCGTCTCAACTAATGTGTAGATGTGGCCAGACCCATGCGAAGTCACGCTGCCAAATAGGTATAGCTAAAAGCACAGTTATCTGCGAAGACAAACCTTAGCTATTTCATCATTACAGGAGTAACAGCGATGGCTTAAGTAGCAGTGGCTCACGACTCTCCAGGGCGGGGCGAAATGGGTTGCTGTTGTGCAACGCCGCCCACTTCTAAATGCTTCCAACCTGCATTGCCACCGCTGTGTGTAGATACACTCTTTCTTGCTCCGGTGCCCTCGGCTTCCCGTGCAGATATATGGCAACAACGCAGCATTAAGCGCCCATCAGAAGTAAAGTAAGATAGAAGGGCAGGTGACCTTACGAGTGTACAGCAACAAATGGGGCAACATCATATTGAATTGGAAAAAATGATGCGCACGGGGGGGAGAACTCTGGGTTGCCTTGCTGGCCTCGAATGCCCTCTAGCGGGTATGAGATCATGGGTCGTTGTAGCGGGCACTGCAGCGAGAGCAGCATCCACAGTTCCTTCAGCCAAGAATATTTTAGCTCCAATGCCTCTTCGTCAATAATGAGGATACTTTGCACGATTAAACAGATGCGGGTGGCGTCGGGACTCGTAGACAGCAGAGGAGTTTCCTGTTCCTCTGGAAGTATGCTTCTCCACCAAAGCCACACGCAGGGGTGCTTGGCTCCTCAAAAGGGGGCCTCCCGAGGAGATTACTGCTTGCCCGAGGGAATAGCTACAATACATAGAAGAGATATAATATAGCGTTCCAAAAGATCGAAGGCAACAGACAGAACCAGGGGATAAGCCCAAGCCGTGTTGGCTCAAAGCTCTTCCACCGATTGTTCAGGGGGCTTTTTTCCCTTGGAAAAAGGAAATCCCTAAAAGCCCATTGTTAAATAGTACATCTGTGAGCTTTTGGTCCAAAGGCCTTCACGTCTGCTGTTGCTCTGGTGTCGATGCGCATTTAACCCCGCAAGCATGCAGTCCTTTCGGGGGCTGTCATAACGGATTAGAAGCATTTCTGTGTCTTTGGCTTCAGCGCCTCGAGGTCTCGTCCTTCTATTCTTAGGAAGTTAAGTTCTTTCCACCCACCGTAGTGTATGCAACTGCTGTTGAGAAGTCTATGTAGATCACTCTTCCACTCACTTCAGGAAGACATACCCCATATAGTGTCTGTGGAAGGCCTTATCCCCTCCTTCGGCTGATGCGTACATGGCATGCCCATTTTAATTTTTTGGTGGTTCACTGGTTGCTTGTATTGTGAACTTGCCCAAGATGGAAGCAACATGTGATGGTAGGAAGACCCTCTGGAACAATTTCGCGTGCTACTCCTACAGCTTTACTGATCCTTGCATGTCTTTTGCCTTGGGAGCAGTATGGGCGTAGACGTTTCAGATGAACCTCGTCTCCAGAGCTAGCAAACTTCCATAAGTAACCAGTTCACTCGAGGTAGATCTGTTGATGCGTCGCTCATCCTGGTTGAGGCATCGCCTTGCCGCATGTCCTTTGGGAAGAAGGAGGTTCCTCTGGAGGTTTTGCTGCTTCCCCCTAACTTTTGTTGCCCTTAATCTTGCTTTCCAATTCCCTTTATATTTCTACGCGTTTGTGACACTAAGAACGTGGCAGTGTTCGTTGTAAAAGAGGAGTATGCACACCACACGCCCTTACCGAGTACACTAGCCAGTCAGGAAGAGTGGATATGGCTTTGCTGGCACAGGCGAGCCAAGCTACGGGCAAGAAGGGCTCCAGGTAACAAGTCGACGAAGCTGAAAGTTGGCTTTAGTGGTGGAAGTCAGTGGAGCCGTAGACACTAGTTATTAGCGGAAAACCTTGTGTTTCAGGCCTCCGCTCTTAAGGACACAGCGTTAAGTGTATAGAGAGGATATTGAAGGTTGTTGCACTTGGGCAACACACGCATGGATAAACTCTATGAAGCTAGACTCCGGCGTTAATTGTTTATGGCTTAGGGAAGGGAGTTCACAAGCCAGGATTTGTGGTTTGGGCTGCTGTAGACCATCGACATGGGTTGCGCTGGCTGCGGCCCCACATCCCCGCAGGAGTAACTGCATGATCCTCCTTTTGAAGCAGGTTCTTCCGAGGTCATCTTGACTAATGCTTTATTCATCTGAACTACATTAGATTCAATTTCAACATCGCTAATTCTTTAGTGCCTATAAGCCTCGTAAAGTATCGGGGCTCCTTGTAGTGCGCAGCCGTTCTAAGTGCTGAATGCAACTTAACAGGGTGCAGGCCCCCTCAAGAATTCTCCCACTCCACGCCGTCGATCTCACGACGACCCGATCACTGCACATCTGCTCGCCAGTGATCTCCATAAACATCACTACTCTGAGGATCGGCGCGCCTCCAGGTGTAAACGACAAACTTTCACCTGACTAGGGAGACTCCTAGATTTCTGCGAATCCACGAAAGCCTCCATCCGCATATACCCTCAGATATCAAACTCTGCGGCCTCACCAGCCTTTCACCATCATGGCGTCATTACTCCTTCGTCAGTCGGGTTAGCGGGTTCCTCCGCCCCTTCTGTGTCCCTTTCGCAGAACTCCTGTTTTGCATGCTCCATCTACTCGACTTCGCCTAATGGAATCTACATCAGGCTTCGCCCCTGTCCCCTGTGGGGCCTCTTCATATTCAGCAGCCTCTTCATGTGCCGATCTGATCTCACGCTTCAGAGTCCTACCCCACCTCGGGGAAACTGCTAGCGCCACTTCGCGCAGAACCCCTGTATACTCATATGCATAACTTACGTCGCGTACTCTCTACTAACGGATTCCGTGCCGTTGCCTTCTCCACTCTCCATTTCGCTAGCTCGCTGGCTGGCTCACGCCGACTCTGCTGCCTTCTGTTCAGTCGGAGGTGGGCAGATACTATACTTGTGATAAACTTGTACCGTGGCGCTTCGGTTGTGCTACGGCTGATTCTTATTATACATTCCACTATAGAGAAGAGGTCACTGGGTTGGACCAGCCCCCAAATGTTTTGCGCAGCCGTCCTAAGCTAAGCTAATTACTCCTAGGTCAATACTTAAATTCCAAATCATGTTCGAGTCTGTATTATAAACAAGGGAAGTTCCCAGGAATAACAGAACTGTGTTCTGAATCGACAGCGGTCATCGCTGGGTGCCAGTGCCCAACCTACAGGATTATGGGGGGGGTTCAAATGGGGCGAGACAGTCAGGAGCCAGACCTATAACTGCCGTCTACCAGAGTCGTATTCATATACATAATACTCCTATATAATAATAATTCTATGTCCTACACAATTACATCTCTAAAGGAGCATACCTGGTACCCAAGTGGTGACTAGGTGGTACGCCACACTGCCGATAGTGGCCGCCGGCGGGGGCAATACTATTAACCTGTGGCTCCACTTACGGTACTCGATTCTTAGAACATTTAGCAGTATTAATTCCTTTTCTTGGTTGCTAATGTCATAATCATTCTCTTTGTGGTCACTGAGCTACTAGAGATCACGCCAGAGCCACATTGTAGTGCCTGTGCACTACACTCTCTGTAGGGCCCATAGCGGGTCGGCCTTCCTGTGCTTGTTTATTTTGCCCTCCCAATATTTTCCATGGCAGGAACAAGAAAGCTTTGACGATTTGAATGTGGCTATTTTCATCCTCATAGAAGGCCCACGGCCCGCAGGCTCCTCGTGGGAGTTGCGTGCACAGGGGGCCCCAACTCGAGGGCCCCCATTTCCCCGCACGCCTAGTCTTGCGCCTTCCGGCTGTATTCACAGCTATGACGGAATCTACGGATCTGGCTCAGAAGCTGCATGCAGCAGCTGATGGATTTAGACTGGGAAAGGGCCACAGCGAGGGCCTCCTCAGCTGGTTGGGGCCCCTGCTGCCTGCCCTGGGGCACCCCGAAGCCCCTGTGGTACAGCAGAAGAAGCTCGGCAGCAAGGCAGCAGCTGTACGGGAGCACCAGCAGCACCTGCTGCTGCAGGAGCAAGAACGAGACCTCCCCAAGCAGCGCCAACAACTGCAGCAGCTTCTAAAAGTATATGCGGCAACCTCTCCGGCATGCATCGAGCTGCTGGAGCTCGTGGATGTATGCAATGAGAGGCTACTTCAAAAGGTAACGGAGGTGGGCCGCACCGGCCAGAGGGGCCTGCCGGAGGGTATTAGTCCTGCTGCGGCCCGGATGCAGCAGCAACAGCAACAGCAGCAATTAGTGCTCCTGAAAGGGGCAGATGAGGCGGAGGAAGCAGCACGTGCAGCACAAGTTGCTGCCCTTATTGCAAGTGCGATTATCAGAGAGGAGAGTCTGGATTCTCTCCCATCTGCAGCGGCTACACGTAGTCGACTTGCTGCTGCTATTGCTGCTCCCTCGCGGCTGCTGTCGTTCAGTTCCGTGCTGCTGCCATTCCCTACGGCAGCAGGCAGTGGGAAGCAGCACGCTCTGCTGCAGTTATGCATCTGCAGGCTGCTAGCGTCTGCTGCTGCTTTTTCCCCAGCAGCAGCGTGGCGCATAGCCTCAGCAGCACAGGGTGCAACGGCAGCAGCAGCAGCAGCAGCAGCAGCAGCAGAGTCTCTTCAAGGGGAAGGTGGTGGTGTACATGAGAAGGTCGTGCAGCAGCATCCTCTCCAACGGGCCCTCATCTGTCTGTGTGAGGGCCCCTGCCACCGCCTGCAGCCAAGCGGAAGCAGCGGCACAAACAGCAGCAGCAGACGCAGCGGGGGTTCTGGAGACAGCAGCCTACTGCCCCCTCCCCCGAGAGCGCTGGGCCGTTTGTGTGGGTGCCGCCACTGCGTCGAAACCGCAGCATCAGCAGCAACAGCAGCAGCAGCCGGAAAAGGCGAGGGAGTAACGGGAGATGACAGCAGCCCACAGCTTAAAAGAAACTGGCACAATGCCTGGGGTCCCTTCTCTGTGCGATGCTGCTGTCTTTCCTGCTGCGAGGAGACAGACCCCACAAACCATAGTAGGAGGAGTGTGTGTAGAGGAGGAGACCAGCATGCAGCAGCTGCTGCAGGTGCTGCAGAATTCGGGGGTGGTGAACATTTGGCAGTAGCAGCAGCAGCCGCTGCTGCTGCGGTTGCGGGTGTACGTGCAGCTGTGCGGCGGTTGCGCACACGAGAGGCCCAGGAAGGCCTCGGAGGCTGTGGGGTGGTACCCATTCGTTATGCGCTGCGACAAGAGGTTCTGAGGCTGCTGCTGCTGCTGCTGCTTCACTCGGATCCGCTGGTGAGCAGCGCTTTGCTGCAACAGCGGAGACGGCCCAACCCGCAGCAGCAGCTGCAGCTGCAGCACCAGCATAAGGGTTCACGGGATGGTGTTGGAGACCCCAGCAGCAGCAGTAGCAGCAGCAGCAGTAGCAAGCAGGAAGGCGGTTTGGCCCTTGTTCGCGCGGCGCTGCGGGGGCTGTCTACTGACAGAGAGCTTGACGCACTGTGTTTGTTGGTGGGGTTGTTCGAGCGCTTCAGCACTTGTCGAAAGAAGGGGCAATCTCCGGAGACAGAGGCAGCAGCAAGGCGGCTGTTTCTCGTTAGCGGAGGCGGAGGCTTCCCTGTGCCGCTGCTGTTACAGAGGCTTGCTGCCAAGGAACAACTGAGTCACTTGCTGCTGCCCCTGCTGTCGCCATGGCAGGACTGCTGCAGCTCCACTGCAGCAGCAGCAGCTCCTTCAGCAAGTGCTGCCGCAGAAGCTTTAACCAGCGATCACGTGGAACCTCTGCCTGCTTACTTTAGCAGCGCGTGGACTGTGCAGCGGCTGTTGGGGTTTCTGTTGCTGCAGGCACTGGGTCGAGGGGATTGGAGGGGGCCTTCTTTGTGTGGGGCCCCTCAGGTGGCAGCGGAGCAGCAGGGAGGAGACACCAACCGACTACGAGCTGGTGTTGCTTCGCTTGTCTCTGTCGCTCTGGCTGTGCGCCCCGTTCATATGCCGCCGCAGCAGGAGCTGCTGTTGCAGCTCTTTAGGGCTCACCCTGCTGCAGTTGCGCCCTTCTTGGCTCGGATAAGTGGAGTACTGCTAACACCGCGGAAGACCTCTACGTTCGCGCTGTCGTGCCTCTTCCTCTGCCGCCTGCTTGAAGCCCCCTTGTCCTCCACTAGACTCTCCCTATACCAGGCGCAGCAACAGCAGCATCTCCTAGGGAGGCCGGGAGCTGATCAGGGGGAATCGTGCTCGCTGCCTGGGCTAGAAGGGGAGAGCGAGCAGCAGCAGCAGAAAGAAGACGCGGACTGCTTTGGGGAACTGGAGCCGTTGCGGCGACAGCACGCGCTTCAGCAGCACGAGCAGCAGATGGCTGTGCAGCAGCAGTGGAGGGCTGTAGGGCTGGCGGTGCTGCACGTTGCTCCCCCAGTGCTGCTGCTACGCCAGCACCTTTCCCAATGCCTGCTACAGCAAGACATTAGCCTAGCCTTTTTTGGGGTGTCCGTGCTGAGGGCCTGCTGTCACGCACTTCGCTACATGCACGGGGCATTGAAGCACAACCCCGAGCAGCAGAGGCTCTTTCTGACCCAGGTGGCTCCCCGTCTACCAGATGCGAAGACACTTGTTAACTCTTTGCTGCGCCTGACCCAGCATCACCAAAAGCTGAAGAAACAGGAGCAGCAAATGCGCCAATCGGAGCATAGACTGGGCCTCGAGGAGGCAGTCTTTCTTGACTGTTGGCTGTCGGACGAAGCCCTGGCGAGGGCAGCAGCAGCTGCTGCCGCTGCTGCTGCTAAGGAGCAGCGGAAGCGTGACGTAGAGAGCCTGCGGCAGCAGGGGCCATCGGAGGCGAGCGACGACGATCAAGTTGAGGTTCATGTGGCGGGAGTGGAGCGGGAGAACGCAGACAGAGACAACTCGGAGACCCTTGTTGCCCAAGAGGAGGCCTCTCAGGAGACACCCCAGCGCACATATGACGCAGACAAGGGGGTGCCTCTGAAGGATCTGCTGCAACTCTTCTTTAGACAGGGGGCCCCTGTAAGGGACGGTCAGGAATGGGGGCCTAAAGAAGCTTGCGGATATAGCCTGACAGGGCCTGACGGGCCAGATTCCGAAGATATTTTCTTGCAGTTTGCGCTAAGGTGAGCTACACAGAGACAAGCATATCCAATGTTGCGCATTCCAACAGCAGTAGAGACACAAACGGAACAGACAGAACCCCCCCGTGCACTGCTTCCGTGGCCACGGCGTCTCTTGCTGTGTCTCTCGGCGATGTCGACCGCTTAGCTTAGCACTTCCTTTCGAGCGGCTGCCGCCCTTGGTGTAGAATCCTATTTGCATGCAGCCCCTGGAGGGAGGGTTGTGGTTTCCGGAGCTGCTCGTCTTATGAGCTATTAAGGCATCATCAATTCACACAACGCTGCACGCAAAAAAGCACACCTACAGTCACACGCACATGCATGATCCCTGTCATGTAGGGGTGAGCGACTGTAGTCGGTTTGTCATGGGTTACGTAGCAGTCACTCATATTACCCGTCGCGCGTGTTCTCCTGTGGGGCTGCTGTGGGACTGCGTTGCTTTTCGGGGATGCCCCAGGTGTCTGGACAGTGCAGACGCATATCAAGATATGCTGATGCCGTCTTTTCCTCTGGAATGGGGCAAGCTCTTGTGTACGTGGAAGGCGGGGGAGACATCGATCTCCATAGGGGCCGCAGGGGCTACAGGGGTACCTGGTCGGTTGCAGCTTTGCTGTTCCTCTCCCTGCCTTGCAGCAGACATAACTCATCTAGGGGTGCAGGCACGGGGAGGGGTGGACACATGGGGTGACGAGATAGCACTTGGCACTCCAGTTTCCAAGCAGCAGCAGCTACTGCTGCTCCACCTGCTGCTACAATGGCACGCCGACGTGCAGCGCAGCAGACAGATGCTTCCGGACAAGCAGGGCCCACCGACAGTAGAGCTGTCCCAAGATTTCCTTGTCTGCCGTCAACGGAGTTCGCCGCTGCACATTCTTTTGAGGTGAGTGGCATCACCCTTGGGACTGTAGCTGGTTTGTCGACTCGAATGTATCCACTCCGGCAGGGGAGAGGCTGAGCTTGTGCCGTTTCTGGCGGCTCACCAGGTGTTCAGGCAACAGAAGCTGGAGCTGCAGCACATGTAGCTCTTTACTACATTTGCAGGAAGGGGGAGCTGGCTCAGTGTCTGAGGTCGTCACGATGCAGGCGTGAAAGGGCGAGTGCATGCAGCCGCAGAACTTGCCGTCGAATATGCAGGTGCTTGCGGTGCTGGTGCCTGCAGGCTGCTTCACAAAAGCGGGCTATTTGCGGACTTAACTGTGGGGCCTTCTTGTTTAGACGAGGCAGCGGTGTGGCTGGCATCGCTGGAGGACAGCGCCTGCTTCCGCTGCAGTGCCCTCTACTTCGTGGGGCTGCTCCGGTTGGCAAGCGAACGGCGCCTGAGTCTCCTCGCGTACTGCCAGGAGCACCTGGCTGGAGAGGCAGCGGCGAGACAGGAGGATGCGCGGGGACACGCAGCAGGTGCAGCAGCAGGAACAGAGGCAGGCTCTAATCTGTGTTCGCTTTCTGTGTTTTCTTTGGCGGTTTTGTCTCACTTGTCATTGACCCCGCGCTGCAGTGGGGGAAGACTATTGTTTGTGGAAATACCTCCTTTTGGCGTTGGGGCCCCCCGCGAAAGTTGCTGGGGCTACTGCTCCCCGCTGCATGCAGAGGAGCTCTGTGCTGCGGCTTTGGCGGGGTGGGCCGTGCAGGGTTTCATGCGTTGTTGTATGTTGAGCCCCTCTTGGGGGCCTCCACTCCTCCACTGCCTGGACGCTGAGGGCCCTTGGCGGGTTGTGGGTGCTGCGCTGAACGTCGGGGCTTCCGCGAAGCCGGACCAACAGGAGCAGCGGCAGGAGGAGGAGGAAACGCAGCAGGAACAGCAACAGCAACAGCAACAGGCGGAGGCCGCCAGGGCTGCTGCAAGCCAACACCCTCAGTACGAAAGTGTAAACAAATGCCGCCGGCGGCTCCGGCGATTCCTGAAGGCTTCCAGCAGCCGAGAAGGGGGACTGCACGATACCCAAGGTCCCGAAGAAGAGGGGAGGAAGCGATTGCTTGACTCACAACTTGGCATGCTCTCTGGGGTTGTTCGTCGCCAAGCAGCTAGATGGAACCCGTATTCTATGCGGCCGGCAGATCTGCTGGAGGTTTTCGCAGCCCAGCTACCAGGGGCTCAAATGGGGCCTCTTGGAGGCCCCGCAGCAACTGCAGGGTGGATCAACGGCTTGGGCCTTCTGAGAGCGCTAACGCAGCATATCGCGGAGGTGTTGCTCCCCGCGAGTTGCGGTGGGGTTGTCGAGGAAGCAGCGGAGGCTGGCGGAGAAACGATGAGTGAGAGACTCTATCCACTTCTGGTGCAGCTGGAGGCGGTCACCCGTCACCTGAGGGACGCAGCCATAGGGATGGGAGGCCTTCCCCGTGGCTACCCCTCCCTATTGTCACCGCGTGAGACTTTAGAAGCCGGTCCTGCAGGACAGCTTACTCTGCTGTCCGATGTGGTTAAGGTCTCAGAGAAGCTGCTTCGCTTTGCTGTCAAGGCCATCGGAGGACTGCAGTCTCCTTGCACCCCGGAGCAATCCCACCAGCACTTAACTCAGAACGGGTGGCAGAAAAAGCGAATAGAACACCAGAAAGGCATCAGCGGGGGTTCGAGTTCCCACATGGAGGCTCTCAACAAATGGACAGAGGTGGGGGCTGTGTTGATCTGCCACACTGCTAACCTGCTGCAGGCGGCCGCTGCTGAGGAGCATACCCTGGTTGCAGAGCCCTCACCGTGGCAGAAGCAGCAGCAACTGGCGCTGCAGCGGATACTGCGGCGGGCGATCGAACTGGCAGCGACTTTGCTGCAGGCATGGGATTTGCAGAATCCGGATAACTGCGCGCTCTCTTTCCGTTGCATGCGGCACCTGGACCTCGCCGCCAGCCTTCAGGCTTGTCCTCCCGATGGGTACATCACGAGTGGGAAGTCCCACGGATCGACCCAAGACAAGCAGAAAAAAGGCGGACGAGACCAAGAGGAGATGGAGACACAACAGTGTCAAAAAGCACAGACGAGATGCCAACGGGAGGAAACACCCGTCGGGGACCAGCTACTGGCTTTGCTGCACCACCTCACAGCGGCTGCAAGGCCCTTTGCGGGAGAGGATGGAGAGCCGTTGCTGCTTTTGGCAGCAGAGGCTATTGTATGCCGTAAAGGCGCGACAAATGCAGCAGGAGCACCTGCAGGGCTCGCGCATCTGAGGTGGCTGCTTCCAATGCTGTTATTCTGGGGACAGGAGGAGGGAGCAGCAATAGATACTCCTGCCGTGCGGTTGACAGGTGCTGACCGGATCTTTGGCCTCTCGCTCGTGCTGCATGCATGTGGCGCAGCTCCAAGTTCGTCGGCCGAACTCCTCCAAGCTCCAGCACTCCCTTTAGTGCAGCACTTGCAAGCACTCTCTGACAACAATGCGCTGCGCCTGTTCAGCTTCTTACATGGCTTGTGGGAGGGGCCAAATGAAAAGCAACGAGCTGTTGCGAGTGCTGGTATATGCTCTCTAGCGCCAGAGAAAACGTTAGATATAGTCCATAAAGCCAGGTCCTGCCATTCGAGAGACGCTTTGCTGCGATCAGCAGAGAAGGTGATGGTATGTCTTTGCTTACAGATATCACCTGGGGGCACAGCAGTTCGAGGAGACGAGGGTGCAGTAGCAGCATCAGCAGCAGATGCTGCCGTGGTCTTCCGGCAGGGCCTCGTTAGGACGCTGTTCGCTTGCTGGGACCAAAGTCGGAGTTTCCGGAGTGCATGTATTCGCCTCTTCCTGCCTTCGGAAAGTGCCGAAAACTCGGAGGAAACGATCCATACCCTGGTCCACCCAGCGGTGCGTCTCGCACTGCTGCTGCAGTGGAGGGATCCTATGCAGGATTTACATGAATCCTTTTACCCGTCTGTCACGGCTGCACTGAGGCGCTGCCAGGGGGCACTGCAGGGGGGTGACAACAAGGCCGATGCAGAGAGCAGCAGCAACAGCAACTCACGCAAGCGGCGAAAGGCTCCTGCTTCGAACCCCAACCCGGGAGGAGTTGGCTGGGCAGGCGACGTAATGGAGGCATTAAAATGGTCGGTATTTGCCAGGGATAGCAACGAGGGCCCTAGCGGCAAGCGTGTGCGAGCCAAGGGGGCACCATGGCAAGTGGCCGCGTTATTCCTTAATGAGGGACCCGAGGGTGAAGGCCTTTCTACCTGCCTGTTAGCTACGGAGGCCCCTATTCTGTGGGCAAAGGCTGTGCAGCACTTTCTCGCTTCGCTTGCCATGCAGCAGCCGGGGAGAGGCACAGCCCTTGTGCGTCTCAGTGTGGAATTGGCGCGAGAGCTCGAGGAGCTGGCGGGCAGTCTTGAGGAGCCTTTTGCCATCGAAGATGGGTGAGTGCTTGCACCTTGAGCCTACGTCATTTCCTTATCTGGCTTTGCTCAAGGCGCGAAGCCAGGGAGCCTCAACTCACAGGCCTAAACGATGGCTATGGCTTGGGAGATGCAGCACCAGCTGGCAGCACCAGGGGCATAGGGGGGTACTGGTTAGTCGTCGGCCAATAAAGAGCCACAGAACTATAGCGGATCACCTTCCCCATCCGATACAAGGGTTTTGGATTTAGGGCCGTGGGCGTACTGTGATGTGCAACGGTTGCCCGTTGTAGCTGCTGCTAGGGCAGCCGATCTTCTTGCCGGTCGAAAGGAAAGGGCTCTCTGTGGGGCCCTTCTGGGGATGGAGGCAGCGCGTACAGCCTGGAGCAAGTCAGAGTTACTGTCTGTGGTTTCCGGCCCGTCTTTACGTTTAATAAATTGTGGTTTACGGTATGTGGTGCGTTTGGGCGCAGGTGGCCGGTGGACGGATGGGCGCGATATCAGTTATTGTCCGTGATGTTGCACGCAGCTGGGAGCGGTAGTAAGAGCTGTGTAGATGCATCCGCTGAGGGGCTGCGTGCTGTGGGTGCCGCTCGTGGGTGTCTCGGAGCAGCGCTAAAGGACTTAAAGACGGAGTTGGGAGAGCTGCAGGAGGCTCTGGCTGGGTCGGGGGACCTGTCGGACGAAGCGGTGTATTCAGCAGCAGGCGAGGATGGTGCAGCAGCGGCTTCTGCTGACCTGGCTTATTACCTAGGGGCCGTGTGCAGGGCCGAGCAGCTAGGTAAGGTGATTGTGCACGCCTTACAGCCAAGACGGGCCGCTGGAGACGCCTGTCTCACAAAAGAGCAGAAACAGTTCTTCAAAGCTCTGAGGCCCAAGGCTCAATCAATCGCCAAGGGCTTTCTGGAGGCGCTGGGCAATTCGCCGCCAAGTGCAGCAGTTCACTGCGGTGCGGCCGCCCTGTTGAAGCCGCCTGCGGTTGTTCGGAACTTGGGTTTGTCTCCTACCGGAGTTATTACTGAGGACCTCTTGGCTGTCCAGGCCTGGGTCTTTCTTATTCTACCGGCAGTGCGGCTCACCATGATGGGGGCGTCGCTGTCTCCATCTCCAGATGCAGCGGCGGCGTACGCCAAGGAGGCCGCACGACAGACGCTGTCTTGCCCAGCTCTTGCAGCCCTGGGCAGTGCAGCTAAGCAGACAATTCGGAAGTCGACGGCAGCTTTGGGACAGAGGATCGGCACAACAGCAACAGGGCTGGCAGTGGTCTTGTGTCCTCTGCTGCAATGTCTTTGTGATGAGCTGCTCCCCGCAGCAAATGTGCATTTGCAAGGGACAGACGAAGAGCTCCAAACCGCAAAGGGACTGAACGACGAGCAGGAAAATGAGGAGGAGCCTTTCTGTCGCGTTTCGGAGATGTGCCCCGACTTGTTCGAGGCTCTCGTCCAGCTGTATGGGGGGTCCACCTCCCGCGTAGACAGCTACATCTGCCAAATACTTACTCTAGACAGCGCCGGGCCGCATCTAGGTGGGCGTGCAGAGGAGCGGTTAGTGGAGGCGGAGGGGCTTGAGGGGCCTGTAGACCCGGACCATGCCAGCGGCTCCACACCGCGGGAGACGGAGGGAGCGACAGACACGCCGGATGGAGGCAGCTGTGAGGTATTTGGCAGCGACTACATCTGGATGGCGGAGTTGCCAGACTTCCGGGAGGTGTGTGTTGACGCAAATGCACAGGCGTCAGCAGCCTGCGACCGCATCGTGCAACCTGTCAGTCTCTCCCTTGGAGGCCCCTGCGACTGGCTCGCCCTTGACCCCCGGCGAGTCAAGGAGACACTTGACGCGTTTGCCTTTCACTCCAAGCTGGTACAGCCGAAGCGATTTGCTTTGGGGCATCAGCAATGCATCAACCGATGGAAGCTGGCTTCAGCAGCTTCACCTGAGAATGAAGAGGTGCAGACGCAGGTGCAAGTGCAGTTACTGGGGGCCCTGAAGGCTCGGTCGAGTGTGACGCGAGAAACAGAGTTTCAGGAAACGGAAGGGAGTGGTGGTGGTCGGCAGACCTCTGTCGGGGCCTCAGAGCTGTCACGGTGTCTGGAGGCCCTCGAGAGCAGTTATGAGTTAAAGGCTGTGCGGGACGCTTCGGTGGAGAGCAGCGCTTATGATTTGAGCTACCTCATACCTTTCTTGACTGGGCGCCTGACGGCGGCGTGCTTTGTTTTGCTGTGGAGATGGCAGCGTCTCCTGGAGGAGGAGCAAGAACACCAGCAGCAAACACGTTTGCAGCTGCAACAGCACCTGCAGCAGCAGCAGCAGCGGGAAGAGGAGGAGGGCAAGCCCAGTGGCCCCTGCGGCGACGCACTAATCGCTTTAGGCTTGAACCGTCCCGTATGCGCAGCGGAGGAGGCGCGCCGGGCCTGTGGGGTGGCGGGCGCTTGGCTACGGTACTTGGAAGAGGCAACACCAAAGCTCGAGGAGGCGGCTGGGAGCATGTCTGCCCCGGAGGGCGCTAAGATGGAGCCGGCTGGAAAGGGCGAGTGTGCCAGTGGGGCGCAGCCGAAGGAAACACCGGTAGATACGGGGCCTGTGGCACCGGAAATTCCCGCACAGCAAACCAAACGACGCAGGGAGGACGTTTGGGAGATGGATGAATTTAATCCTCAAGAGGTGCAGCCAGCTGTCACGCGTGTAAGCACGTTCTTGAAGGCTGCGCGGCGCATTGGAAGACTTTGGAAACCTTTGCTCGCCAACGCCCAGGACGGACAGGCACATGCTGACGCACAAGATCAGGAGACAACAGCACGCAAACTTGAGGCATGGGGGGCCGTTATCGACGACGGTGATCAGTGGCTCAGCAACTTCGCCTCTGGCGGCGGTCTCCAACTCCTCATTATGGCTCTTGGCTGCCCTGTAAGCCCTCTGACACTTCTCCCTTGTGCCCAGTGTACATGCTGCTAGCAGGATACCCAAGGTGCACACAAACTGCATATGCGCTTTATAGGGCAGGGTACATAAAGTGGTCGCAGCATGAACATGATGAACACAGATTCCACATCGATGCAGTTGATAAGAAACACACAAGAACACTGAAAGTGAAGCTAAGTTTTGAGACTTGGTCCACTGAGCACTGTCCTTTGGTAAATACGTATTTTGATATCCATAACAGCGCCGACACACGCCTGTCTCTACCCCGCACGGTTCCCTGTCTATGGTAGCAAACGATAGGCAGCGGCAGAAGTGGTGCATTGGTTAATGCAGTAGTACCTGAAGGTGGCGTATAGCGGGGCTCGAGAAGAGGAGTCTCTTGGTTGTCCTCTGGTCTGTTTGTAGGATTCATGTACGCGGGCGACAGCTGCCCATGGGCTCGCAGTGTACACGCATCTGCTCCAATTGTCGGCAGACCGGTCGTTGCTACGTCACTTTGCCGAGGTGCACGCCTTCAACATGCAGAACCGTAAGCGACATTCGAGTGCTGCTGCTGCTAAAGCTCGAGGCTCCCGGTGGCGGGAGACGCAGCACCGGCACAAGGCTGCCACATTTGCTTTCCGCGAAGTCAAGGAGCTCCTGACTCTTCTCACATCGCTCATGGCGTCGATTCAGCAGCAGCAGCGGCAGCCATCCTCAATATCCGCAGCATCTGCAAGGCATGGGCGGTTGCAAGCCAGCGGGATTTTTCAGGTAGGTTAAGCGGAGCTGGGGGATCACAACGGCCTGGTGCTCTTGACGTTGGGAGAGTGTAACTGTTTTTCCGTGTGTTTTTGCCATTTTTGTACAGGCTGTCTCGCCCGTCACATGCAGTTTTGCTGCTGCTGCCGTGCCGCTCCTCTTCCTTCCAGACCTACCGCTGTATCCCGTGTTAAACTTTGCGCTGTTGAAGCATCCCGCGGTTTCAGTGTTGTTGCAGGAGCCGTGCATGCCCTTAACTTTGGCCGCTTTGCGGCAGCCTTTGTTGGGTTCCGATGGTCTGTTTTCCCGTTTGCTGCTATGCCCTTCCGCTGCAACGTCAGCAGAGCAGAAAAGGTTTTTGCTGTTAGTGCTTAAGAGGGCGATGGCGGTGTCGCAGTGTACCGCCGACGGCTCTGTGGCAGTCAGCAGCCGCCTGCTGCAGGCCCACAGAATATCTCAGGCGGTGTTGCCCCCGCCGGCGCTGCTTGCACTGTCTGCCATGCCGGTGCTTGGGGATATAAGCCAGAATGCTTCATTGAGTCGCAGCTTGCTGGATGCTCTCTTGCTCTCAACAGCAGCCCCAGCCTGTCTAAGTGCCTGCACTTGGTGGACTGCACATGCAGCCTTCTCACGAACAGCTGCCCAAGCTGAACTCTGCTGCGCCCGCGCTGCAACGGAGGGCCCTACAAATGGCCACTCAGGGGCTTATGTCCAGCCCCCACTCGCCACGGTTAACGCCCAGCACCTGCTGCAGCGATATGGAATCTTGCAGTGGCTTCGAGCACAAGTGGAGGCAGTCTTAACGTCTCTTGGGGCCTCGCCTCGTATTCGTAGAGGCACGGCATTTTCCGTAGCGGGGGGCTGCGCATCACTAGCCAGCCAACCTGTTCCCCCCCCGGTTCATGCAGTGTCTTCTTCAACCAACAACAACCAGCTCAATCACCAGCCCCACGCTTGCTTAGTGGATGACAGAGGCCAGGCTGGAGGTTTATTCGAAGCAAGCAGGATGGAGGGTGGTCACAGGGCTGCGGTTCTGTCCAAGATGGTGCCTCCTATGAGGGACTGCACGCGGTTGTTGTGGTCCCTGATTGCCGGCTCTGCGCTGGCGGCTCCCTTTCCATGTTTGCCATCCCCCCGCCTTTGCGTTAGGGGCAGCAGCGTCTGCTGCCCAGGAGACGGTGTTGTTTCACAAGGTGTGCAAACTGCAGCGGTAGAGAACATCAATTGGGGGACTAGGGCGTTGCACGCAGATTGCAAGGAAGCTGGCGACTGCGGTTCCGAGGGACAGGCACCATCTGGGGAACGTCAAGGAGCAGAGGAAACAGTGCACTGCGAGCGTTTCTGGCCTCTGGAAGAAGGCCCGGATAATCTACCTCTACTACATGCCGCACTAAAGGCGCGGCGCCAACTCTTCAAGCTCAGGCAATCTGCCGAAAGCAGTGAGAAAGAGGAGACAGGTGCACGCGGAGAGGCAAGTCAAACAAGCCCCACCACTGGCATTGGGAATGGGCTGCGCCGTGCCCACGCAGCTCGGCATCTGCTCCTGGACCTTTTGCAGGGACTGCAGAGACTAGCCCGGGCTTGGTTTATCTTTGGAGAGGCTGCAGGTGTGTTTGTGAGGGCTCGAGCCGGCGAAGCCGGAAGCATGTTGGGGTGTACTGTCACACCGAATTTGGTATCAGACTTGCTGGATGCGTCGGTTGCATGCCTGTCAAGCCTGTGGGCGTTGGCAGCGTGCAGCCAGTCTGTTGGCTTGCTTGAGGAGGACAATGATGCTTCACAAACATTAGGGCCACTCCAGAGGCAACACACTCTGCAGGCGTCTTCTTGTTGTGGGGACATCCTCAGGCTGTGTGCCTGGTCAGCGGTTCTGCATGCAAATACCTCCCGTGGACGCACGCAACAAGGAGGCGCGTGCAAAGAGTTGAATCCTTGCTGGTATCGCTGCAAGCCTCTTTGGGAGACAGTGTATTTTCTCATATGCGAGAGAGGGCTCGGGTCACCTAGCTGCCCTAAGGGGTCCTGTGAGCAGGCCGACGGAGTAACAGGTAGGAACCGCTGGGTGCGACTTGGATTGCAGCAAATCCAACGATTTTGTGGAGCGAAGAACGAAATGCTGCAGCAACTCATTGCCGTTGCAGAAGGGCTATGACGCAGCTGCTGCGTTTTTTTTCAACTGAGGTTCACTTTGTTGGCGAAGAAGAGAGCCGACACTAGCGGACACTACGACGCTTGAGGCATCAAGTATACAACCAAAAGTTTGCAGATGAGATGGACAACATAAAGGCAAATAGAAGGCTCAGTACAACATAAATAAAGTAGGCATACGTCGTAACAGAAGAAATACAAGAACACAGAAACCATGCATGGGCGCCTGTACAGGCGTTTCACACTACCGAACGTTAAACAAATACAACAAACTAGGTCTATACATGTAATAAAACGACAGCGCCGATTGACAGACACACCAAGGCGACGGCTAACTATGCCGTGCGGGCATAAACAAACGCCGGTCCCTCTTCGTGACTACAGAGGATCTTCTTCAACAAGAGCGCACGCAGAGCATGCAATAAGCAAAATATTCCCAAGATGGCTAAATTAATTGCACGGGGGCGTGCATGGCAGACCCCAGCGCACTGCAACAGAAGCCTTGAGCTAAAGGCGCATTTTCTGTTAGTGAAGTACACTAACCGCACTCCCCTTACTCAGGCCCCACCTGGACAGCGAAGAGCAAACGTACGCCCAGAGCAACAGCCTACTACTACCTGCGAGGCCGTTCGTGGTTCGAAGCGAGTTCACCAGCCTTCCAACCCAGTGGGCCGTTAGAATGCAATGCGTGGCTTCTGCTGCGAAGGCAGACTGCACAGTATAGGGCGTACTCCTCCGCAGCTCTACGTGCAGGCACCAAGGTCTCCTACACGTTCTTGCATAGAGAGGGGCTCCTGCAGCAGTCGCAGTACGCCCTGTTCGTCAAGGACCCACCAGGCCTGTTCTGGCAAGACACGAGGAACCAAAGCAGGCGAAGTCTTATTAAGCTCATTGCCCTGATTCTGAACGGGTGTGTCTCCGCTCGAAGCAGCAGCTGCTCTGGCCAACGACACAGACGCCGGCATGTCTGGAGAAGAGGAGTTGGTGGCGGGGGGTCTGGCGGCACCAAGAGAAAAGCCGCTAGGTGTGAGGCTGCATCCCCACTGCTGCTGTGTCTTCTGCTGCAACCGCCGATACGCAGAAGCGCAGCAACGAGCAGCTAACGTGGCGAAAGGAAACGCGCGAGGCGGGACGGTTTGGATCGTTATCTGGGCACACAAGGTCACGCATGCAGGCGCCTCACGCGAGTTCCCCACATCTCCTTGCCAATCTTCAGTGCAGCAAGGCAACATGTACCAATTACCAGAAAAAGAGATGCACATCTGTAGCGGGACGCACACTTGAGATAACACAATCTTACCAGTCTGTAACTTTCCTGGTGCCAAGGCAGTCTGCCCGCTGCATGAGTTGTCTTTGTCCTGGAGTTCTCGCAAAAGACTTCACTCAGTAGGTGGAGCTGCTGCAATGCCTCCACGACGCTGCGATGTAGCTGCATGCGCAGCCGGGTAAATGCCTTAGAGACGCGTTCCCACTGCTGCTGCACCCAGCTTAGCTCGCGGGGTCCGGTGCCTTCACCTCCGGTGCAGACGGCCCGCTCTAGAGTGGGAGGTAAGAGGCCTTCTTCTTCTGCCCAACTTGGCAGCAGCGAAACCTGCAAAGACAGAGATGTAAGTTTTCTGTTGCTTCCGTGGAATATACCGCCCCCAAGGGACAGAACCGGTAAGGTGCGAAACCCTTCAGGGCGGCTCTTCGGCCACTCAAGGCCTTCCGGCGTCTTTGGAATGTCAAGTGGCAGAAAGGGCGACAGGGCAGCCCCCTCTCGCAGGCGTTGCTGCACCAACAAGAGCTGTTGCTGCCACTCATCGAACTCTGTAGCGTCCATCGTCGCCCCGAAACTGTCCGCGTGCATGATACAAGCCCTGCTGAGGGCAGTGGGGAATAGCTTTAACAGCCCATCCTTCTTGTCCTGCTGACGCAGAGCCTCTGGGTGTTCCGCCCACTGCTTCACCGGAGCTCCAGGGCATGCTGCTGCGCTGGTGAGTGGGACTGCGGGCTGCAAAGCTGCGATGCGATCGCGGAGGACCTGGGCGTTGTCGATTAGGTAGTCGTCAAAGAGAATGGCCGCAGTGCGCCGAGAGACCCCAGGCAGTCTGGTGAGATCGTGAATGCCAGCTTCGCGCATAGAATTCCGCCTGCATGTAGGGGTTCAGCAGAAATCAAATGAGATAATATGTAAAAATAGCTAATGCAGATGCACATGCGTTGCTGTTCAGGTTCATTACCACTCCAGGAGCTGCACCTCTACATGCTGATGTAAATATACATAACCTTGCACGTACATATGCTGGTATATTTCCACGCATACCGCATGCGACGAACCATATATATATATATATATATT